>NC_081415.1:355189666-355489666 GCF_030272615.1 Cryptomeria japonica | reverse complement strand
TCTCTAAGATGCTATTTAATCAAATCCACCTTCTGCTCCATATCTTGAACTATCTCAGGACCAATAGCAACTCTGTCCTCTATGCAGTCCCAACTCAACGGTGTCCTACAAGGCCTACCGTATAATGCCTGATAGGGTGGCATCCCCAACGAAGTGTGATGCCCATTGTTATAGGAAAACTCCACTAAGGTAAGGTACTCTTCCCATCTAGTCTAATGATCCATGACGTACATGCAAAGCATATCCTCTAACACCTGGTTAACCCTCTCTGTCTGACCATCTATTTCTAGATGATAGGCTGTACTGAAGTTGAGCTTAGTGCCCATAGCTGCCTGTAATGCCTTCCAAAAGGAAGAAGTGGAGAGGAAATCCCTGTCAGAAATAATCTTGCATGGAATGCCATGAAGTCTAACAATGTCTTGCAAGAACACCTGTGCAACCACTGGTGCTGTGAAGGTAGTCCGAACTGGTGAAAAGTGGGGCACTTTGGTCAACTTGTCAACTGTCACCAAGATGGCATCATGGCTTCGAGATGAAATAGAAGACCAATGATGAAATCCATGGATATAGTATCCCACTTTCACTCTGGTATAGCATGAGACTGGAGAAACCCACCTAGATGGAGGTGCTCCACCTTGACTCTCTGACACTCAAGGCATTGGGCTATTAACTCAGCAATGAGCTGCTGCATTCCTGGCCAATGATATAACTGTCTCAAGTCAGAATGCATCTTCTTCACTCTAGGATGTGCTGCATAAGGAGCTCTATGAACCTCCATGACAATGAATACTCGCAATCTCCTAGAAGAAGGTACATAGATGTGCCCTCTATGGCATAATAGTCCATCGGACTCTAAAGAATAATCCACATATTTCCCTTCTAGAGTTTCCTGAGATCGTATCACCTAACAAACCTCTAAATACCATCCATCCTCTGGCAACTACTGCAATATCCGATCTCTCAAATCCGTGCCCATAGATATGGTGTATACCTCGTGACGTCTCCTACTCAAAGCATCTGCAACTATGTTTTCTTTCCCTTTGATGTAGTGAACATCAAAATCATACTCGCACAAGAACTCCATCCATCTCCTCTGATGTGCATTAAGGTTCGGCTGAGTGAATATGTACTGAAGGCTTTGATGGTCTGTATGAAGCTCAAAATGATGACCCAAAAGGAAGTGTCTCCACCTCACAAGTGCATGCACTACTGCTGCAAGCTCCAGGTCATGAGTAGGGTAGTTAAGCTCATGATTCTTAAGTTTCCTAGACTCAAAAGCTATAGCCCTACCATCCTGCATAAGGACTGCTCATAAACCCTCTAGGGAAGCATCTGTGCAAACCATGAAGTCAGCAGAGGGATCTGGTACTATAAGGATAGGTGCGCTAGTAAGTGCCTTTTTGAGTTCCTGAAAGGCCCTCTCTCACTTCTCTTTCGACTCAAATTTCTTCCCTTTATGCTAAAGAGAAGTAATGGGATGTGCGACTCTAGAGAATCCCTCGACAAAGCGTTGGTAATAACCTGCTAAGCCCATGAATCTCCTGACCTCTGTCACACTGGTTGGCACTGGCCAATCCATAATAGCTCTGATCTTTGATGGGTCAACTGAGATCCCATCACTGAAAATAACGTGCCCAAGGTACTTGACTGCTGAACAAAAGAAAGCACACTTTGACAAACTGCCAAACAACTGATTGTCCCTCAAACACTGCAAAACCTGCCTCAGGTGCTCCTCATGCTCCTTCTCATTCTGAGAGTATATCAATATGTCATCGAGGAACACAATCACAAAATGGTCAAGAAATGTGCGGAATACCCCATTCATGAGGCTCATGAAAATAGCTGGAGCATTCGTAAGACCGAATGGAACCACAGTGAACTCATAGTGGCCATATCTAGTGCGAAATATGGTCTTGTGGATATCACTTTCCACTATTCTCAACTGATGGTATCCTGACTTCAGATCAATTTTGGAAAATACTTTGGCACCTTGAAGTTGGTCGAATAAATCATCGATCCTGGGTAAAGGATATCGGTTCTTGATGGTTACTTTGTTCAACTGATGATAATCCATGCATAATCGAAGAGATCCGTCCTTCTTCTTCACAAAGATGACTGGTGCACCCCACGGAGATACGCCAGGACGTATGTGACCCTTCTCTAGGAGTTCCTCAAGCTGCATCTTGAGCTCATTAAGCTCATTTGTGGTCATCCTATAAGGTGCTCTTGAAACTGGCTTAGCTCCTGGTACAAGGTCCATATGGAAGTCAATCTCTCTACGGGGTGACATTCCAGGTAGCTCTGAAGGAAACACGTCTGAATATCCCTTAAGAATAAGATGGTCATCAATCGATGTTTCCTTTTCGTCCTCTTCCCCTCTTTCATTGATGGTGATGACAAATAACTGACATCCCTTTTGCATGCTCCGCTTAAGCTGCATTGCGGAAATCATACAAAGAGACACGGGTCTCTGAATCCCTATGATTACTATGGGCGAACCCTGATCATCCTCACACTCGATCACTTTCAAGCGGCAATCCATCTTGGCTCTGTGGGCATAAAGCCAATCCATGCCAAGTACGATGCCATATGATCCAAGTGGTGTAACTCTAAGGTCTACTAAGGTGGTGGTATTGCCAATCTGAAGTTGACATGCCCTAACCTTTGATTCCACTGACACTCTCGCCCCTGAAGCTAACTCCACTTCCCAATTGATACCCTATCTAGTTGCCACTAGCCTGTAATGCTCCACAACCAATGGAGATATAAAGGAGTTAGTAGCTCCTGAATCAAATAATATAGATACACTGTTACCTCTGATCATACCTGCAGCCTCAATGACTGTGGCCTGGTGCTCTGCCTGGCGGTTGTCAACCGCTGTGAAGACTCTATGGGACTTGCCCATATCTCCAATTGTAGGTTGTGATGCTGCCATCCTCTGATTCCCTGCCATCTGACCCTAAGGAAACTCTCTCGCCATGTGCCCCATGGCTCCACACGTGAACCAAGCACCGCGTGCCTAAAACTGGATGCCTTGAGGCCTAGAAAAAGATTGTCCCCCTGTCCTACTAGAACCACTATACCCACCCCTGGAGGACTGCTGAGTCCTTGCCAGAGGTGTGTAAGGAACCTGAGATCACTGATCTCGCCTTTGACCCTAAGACTACCACTATTTGGGCTTTGTACCCTGCTGACTCTGCGGAGGCCTCTACCTCTAGTTCTGTTGCGACTGTTGCGGAGGAGGGGGTTTGGAGAACCCCAATGTGTGCCTGTTATTTCCCTTCCATTGGGGTTTCTAAAACCCGTATGTCTAAGGTACATGGTTTCAGTTCTAGAACCGATCCCTTGTATCCAGTGGCTTGACCTGAATCTCCTCTGCTATCAAAGCCTTCTCCATGGCAACCCGAAGGCTCTCTAGAGCAGACATCCTCACTGGTCCTGCTATGCCGATATTCAACCCTCTGATAAAATTATTTATGAGAAGCTTCTCATCTTTCAAGTAGTCCATGTATGGCAAGAGCTGAAAGAACTTGCTCTCATACTGGGTCACTGACAAACCCTTCTACTGGAGGTCATGGAACTCATCTATCCTACGCTATCTGTAATGCTCTGACAAGTACCTCTCCCTGAACCTCTCTGTAAAAATCTCCCATGTGAGAGTATCAGCAACTAAACCACACTTGTATTCCTCTCGTCTCCACCATGTGGAGGTCGTTGCTCTCAATAGGTGGACTGCTACACATGCCTTTAGATTGCTCTCGTAAGAGCGCAATGCAAAGCACCTATCTAGGCTCAAAAGCCAAGCCTCAGCTTCTACCCTGTCAGTAGATAACCCAAAAGATGGTGGCTGGAGGCACATAACCTCTCTGATTAGATCCCCTCGATCCTGATGTGATCTCTCATAATACACTGGCTCTACCACTGGAGGTGGTCCTGGTAGGTGAACGGACTTGAGCTCATGCCCAACCTGACTCTCTACGAGATTAGGAGGTGGACTCCTACTTCGTTCCCTATCTGTCGATCTATGGCTCCCTGAGTTCTGATTTTCAACATGATGATCCTCTGCTGGAAGCCTTTCCTGGACTATCCCTATCAGGTTCTAGAGTGCTTCTAAGATGTCTCAGTTTGGGTCAACTGGCCGTTCAAGAGGGGCCTCTGGGTTCCTTTCAAGAACTGATTCCTCCCTATTGACCTCTTCACGTGCCATACTTTCACGCCTAGGACCTCTACCACGTTTGCGAGCTTGTTGTGTAGTTGGAGACATCCTAATGAAAATAAAATAAAATAAAATAAAATAAATAAATAGTTTATGGAGAAATATTTAATTAGTTAAAATTAAATATCATAGAAAATTAATTTAATATAATAAATTAAATAATTAAAGCGAAACATAATGGAGAAAGGTTCCTAGCATTGAAAATCTTGCTCTGATACCAAAATGTCATGCCCAAACTTTTGGGCATGACTGAGATAAGTTTTTTTTAAAAATAGCAACCTAATAACATTAAATTTGCTAAAATGAAACGCACTAACATGCTTTGTCTTAACTATATTCTGAGTTAACTCTAACCACTAACTCAAGTAAGCGAAAATAATTTAAAATTAAATTGCGGAATACTAAAAGAATTATTTATTATCTCATCTATCTTAATCAATAAATTAACTTAGTCATAACTCACTAAAATTAATTGATGAAGAAAATATTAATCTCCAATAATCATTAATTGCTTTTAGGATCTAATTAAATTAGTCCTAGCACTTAGATGTATTAATGCCTAAATTTTATTTTAACAATAATTAAATTGTAGTTAACTAATTCAACTAAAGGATCAATTAAATTCATAATGAAATTTGTCCTATAATGTTTAATCTCAAAACCCTATATCTAGGTGGACTAAAAATATTCCCTATAGTCAAATAACTTGCCAACAGAATAAATTTCCTAAATGATTAATTCCAATCTAATTTAAAATTTAAGAATTCATATTTAAATGTTTATTTAACATATATAAAATATGAAAGTTAAATAAACTAATTGAATTAAAGTCAAATTTATACATCCATAATTTTAAACTATATATATATAAACACCTATATATTTATATGTTAGGATATTCCCCCCCCCCCTTTTTTTTAAACATACATTTTTTTCAAATTACCCATGAACCCTAATTTAAAATATTATAAATAGAACCCATTATCTTAACCTCCCTTTTATTTCTTTTAAAATATCAAGTTTACCCTAACCCCAATCGGGTTAGGGTAACATGATTTTTTTTTTGTGTTGCAGCGAGGAGGCCCGAAGGGAAGCGGTGGCCATGGAGGAGAATCGACAGAGGTTTTTTTGTTGGGGCAAGGGTTGCTAATGGTGGCAGCAGTGCCGAGTGCCGCCCACTGTGTGTCCACACAGTGGCGGGCCGCGGGCATCACCCACTGTGTTCCCACATAGTGGCAGGTTGCGGGCCACCCACTGTGTGTCCACACAGTGACGGGCCTTGGCACTGCCCACTGTGTATCCACACAGTGGGTTCGCCCCCCCCGAAACCCCCTTTTTATATATATATATATATTTTTTAAATTTTCTTTAAAAATAAATTAATATATATTTATATATATTTTAAATATAATTGTATATATATATATATATTAGATGCACAAGATTTCTAGGATGATTTTACCATGCCAATATATGTTATTATTTTAATCCTTTGAACAGATTAATTAAATTATTCAATTTTAGATCAATGTATTAGTTTATTTTTTTCGATAACCTTGCTGCTTAAATCAGAGATAGACTAAATAATTTAGATTTATTTTATGCAATAAATGATTGACAGAAATCCAATAAAATTAAACAACAACTATAGAATATGATATTATTTAAATTAACTAGACTATTTAACTCTCTAGATTTTATTTTCTGCAAATAGGTAAATGACAGAATTCAATAAATTCAACAACAACTATATAAATGTGATATTATTTAAATTTATCCTTAGAGATATGCATAAGGAAATAAACTGATCCTTTTATTTTCAGAAATAATATGCAAAATAAAATTTTCATTTCCAAAACTAACATGCATACTATAATTTCAATAATTATAGGGAACTTAATCCAAGATAAACATTTTTTTTTTTTGCAACAAAATAATACTTTAACAAAATAAATGCATTTCTTTAGAGTACATTTAGAATACATTATAGCCATCAATACAAATGGGTGTGGTAACCGACTAGTCTCTCATTTCTATTAAATGAGGACTTTAATTAAAATAAATACATTTTCTTTTCAAAGTAATTACAACATATAGTTTCCCATTCACACTGCTGCAACTTAACATATAAAATATTCTATTTCCAATTCTTTTTCTGCAAACAAATAATTCCAGCAACTTCTACTTGTCTTTTTCTTTTCTTCCAACAACCTGCAAATAAATCATAGGCTATGACCATGGAGTGCTCACCTCCCAGCCTAGGCTTACTAGAAGCCACCCCCAAGCTTGGAGAACCAAGCCCTAGATAGGTTACAAACATGCAAACACAACAAGCAAGGGAAAAATCACATAACATTCACTTTCCCAACCAAGGCTACACTTCATCACAACATGTGATGATTTCACATGGGTGGTAGTGGACCAAGTACCCTGAGGAGACTGCAAGCATAGTAGAACACAATGCCACCTCATGGCAAACAAAGTTATTTCATAAGATCATTAACCCCACATTCCTTATGCCCCCTGAGGCATTCATGCCATACATTCTCCCCTTATGACCCCCAAATGCACAAACCAGGCCATCCAGCAAGGGTCACAAATACACCCCTTGAGTTCACTCTCATAAAGAGAGTCTCTCACTCGAGGGCTGTCAAACTTCTACCACCTGCAAGACCATTCTACTCTCCCAAGAGTAGAAGGCCTTGGTTACTCCCAAAACACAGAAATGCATACAAGACAATAAAAGATGTCACAAAGTAATTTTCACAATAGAAAATACAAGAAAACCATTTTTACATACAAACTAACTTTCCATCATAAACATGCAACATGAAAGAAACACAAGGAGAAGATAAACCAACCTTAAATCTGCCCAATGGTATACTAGAACTAATTTGAGCATGAGCAGCCCAAATCCACAAATCTTCCTTCCACACTTAGCCAAAATCTCGAATAAAAAAAAAAACTTAAACTTTTCAAAATGCAGTCTCCAAAAAATGGAGAGTGGGTGATTACCCACAAAATCTCTCATTCTTGCCTAAGAAGACCTCAGTGAGAGTTCTCATAGGTTTCTAAAATTGAAAAAGGAAAAAGTAAGAAAAAGATAAAAAATGATCTCTCATCAACAAGGAAGGTTATCAAACCTAGATGGCACCTTCTAATTTTGAATTTTCGCACATCTTAGAAAATCCACTTTTTGGGATGACTAAACAGTCACATGGGAGTAGATACATGCCTAAAAACACTCCTAACCCATAAGTATACCTTATGGGCTTTAGGAAACACCTTTAAACTACCCCTAGGAGTCCATTTCACCCCTTATAAACCCATCTGAAGTTTATTTTCGGGTCAAACTTGAGTTGACCACTCCAAAGACTCTCTACTCAGGGAAATTTTAGAACCACATTCAAATGTTTGAAAAAGCTATAGTTAAACAACTCCCTTCAAGAGACAAGTCAAAATTCAAGACATAATCAATACATGTGTCAAGTGACACAATAAAATGCATTACAAAATTACACATGGAAATTGTCTCTTGTTGGATTTAAATAAATCAATAATAAAATTTAACACACATGCATCATTCACTATCACAAATAAAATACTATACATACGGGGTGTTGTCTCTCCAAATAGACAACCCCTGGCTTTACGAACGTACATAGGTCTAGGTTTGGTTCTCCATAATATTTCCATGGTCACATGGATAATTTCCTGCGCATCTCAATTACACATTAGTACTTCCAGATAAGCTCATATAATATTTAAACATATGAATAAGAATACACGTCAAAAACTCTGCATACAATTGATATTAAACAAAGTCAATATATCTTGTATCAAAATAAATCCACATAAGCAATTATCATAATCCTCATAATTTTGATCCATACATAAAACATGCATCCTATTTCTATCATCATAGTAAAGTCCTGCAATTCCAATATTGACATACATCATCACAAAGTAATCCTATTCTAGAATCATATAGAGTTCTATATCTATAATGCATAGAAATGAAGCATCAATATATATCAATGTTATCCAAATCATGAAATCATATAAGTTCCAAATCCATAATGTATAAAAATAAAGCATCCATAATAGTCTCAACATGAAAAATACTGAAATGCTAGGATGAGTTGGGGTAGGGCCTCACACTTGAAGTGTAGAAGGTTTTGGTGTAAACCTTGTTATATGTTGTCTTTTGTTTCTGTTTCCCGTTGTTTCTCTCCATAAGCGACGAAGATTTAAGATTCAAGTAGGGAATACAAAGCAATTAGAATTTGAGAACAACAAGTCTATTTTAATCATTATAATTAAAAAATATAAATTTTAATAATTTGTCTTAAATTATAAACACTATTGATATATTAATGTTTCAATTAGTGCAAGTGAAATTTCTAGTGGGAGAATGAGAGAATTATCAATAATCTATGTCTAACCTTTATCCTCTTCATTGTGTGAGTTTTGCGTCAATTGCAGAGGCTACACAATTCAAGGAAGTGCTAGACAAATATATGACAATTTTGTTATTGTGAGGATCCGGTTATTACTGAGAGGGGGGGTGAATTAGTAATAACAATAAACTGAAATATTTTATCAATCTGAAAATACTTCTCAAAAACAGTTCATAACCAGTACCGGTAACTACTTAATCAATCACTTAAAGAAGATTTACCAAACTACTCATTCATTTGTTCATAGACATGTAAGCAATGTAATGATATCAAATCCAAGATAAACAAATCAACCACCATATGAACAATGAGATTTTTCACGTGGTAACCCAAATGGGAAAAACCACAGTGGGAATTCGTACCCACAAAATTTGCACTCTTTCAAAATGCGCCCTGTTAAAGGCCTAGTTTGCTTAGGAGCTTTACAATAATGGCTGGTTAAGAGCAGACCTTGTTAGGAGTCACTCGATGAAGGGATTTTAACCTTAGCTTTGTGAGTAACTCTACACTATTAGGAGTAACCTTGCTAAAGGATTTAAAGTCAAGTTAATGAGCCACACAATGAAGGGATTTACAATATTAGGCCTGTTAGTACCTACCCGGTTAAGGGATTTTAATACTATTGTAACTGTTAGGGAACAATATGTAAATGACCTGATCACAACACTCTCTACTTGCTAGTACAAATCCACTTTAGCTCCAATCTGATTCACACATGTACACATCTCAATTTGGTTCGGCACACTCTCCTTCTATGATCACCGACACAAAATCTCTTCTCAAAATCGACCTAAATACATTTTTCAACTAGGTCAGTTACATAACCCTAACCAGATTCAATATACATTAAATTTACATCATAGATCATATCATATCATTACAAATCATTAAAGTTCATCATACAGATCATTACAACAAATTTTAAGACAATTACAATTGTTAAATGATCATAACACATCATCGCACATCGAACTGATAAGTTGTCAAACCCTTATCACATTCTACTAAGAACTTCATTGTTTCCCAAGAAATTAGCTCCGTGATCATGCTCAAACAATATCTTATCCGTTCACATGGATTCTGACATGTCACCACTAAGATAAGATCATGAAAAGATTCACCGCCAAACCATAAAACATCACCGGTTAAATCTCTTGTCACCGGTTCTCAAACCCTACACTGAAAAAACAAAAACCAATTACAAACATGACTTTCGGTTCTCCAAACATGAAGTGGTCCCTGTCATAGACTCATTATAATGTCATAAGGATATATTCCAAACCACAACACCTAATTGAACACGAATCTCTACCGCAACCATCTCCTATTGTTCCTACTTACCGGATGACTGCAACTTAGCAGTTTTGTTGTCCAACTCAATTCATTACCGGTTAGGCTCTACTTAGATAACTTAGATGATATACCAAACATAAACAAACATGGCTGCCATCAATAACAACACAAATAACTGGTCATAAGACATCATATCATAATTATATCATCACTAATAGTCCAGTAATATATCATAATCATCCTTTACTAGTACATCATCATCTCCATCAGTTATGCCAACATGCCAACATTCTCCCTCTTTGGAATTTATGGAAACAGTGAAAAAATTCAACACCAAAACAATCAACTGATGACAAATACCAGGAACTCAACATTCCATGTTGTACTGATTTGTGCTTCACTTGATCTTCTCCTCCCTTGCATTACTTCTCCCTTTCATTGTTCTTCTCCCCCCTCTGACAACAATGCCAAAGGTGCAAAGGCATCTTTTGTCTTCATTTTTGCTACTTTATCTCTGTTGCTCCCCCTGAGGAGTAGCCCACTACTCATCAATCCATAGTGAAATATGTTCAAGAATCCCACTAGATTGATGTATCACTAGGATCCTAGTTGATCTTGTGTAGGGGTATAACCCCTAGCTTGCCTCTGAGATATTCAAAGGTTGCCTTAGGCAATGGTTTGTTGAATATATCTGCCAATTTCTCCTTACTTGACACATGCTCCAATCTCGCTTTCTTTTCCTACACTCTTTCTCTCAGAAAATGATATTTCAATTCAATATGTTTAGTCCTAGCATGCGGTACCGGGTTCTTAGAAATATTTATAGCACTTGTGTTATCACAATATATGATCACCGGTTTTGTCATATCCTCCTTGAATCCTTCCAAGACATGTATCATCCATATAGCTTGTGTACAATTTATGGATACAACCACATACTCTGCTTCTGTTGTAGACTAAGAAATACAAGTATGTTTCTTACTGGTCCAAGATACCAGTCTACCACTGGGTGAACTCACAAAGCTAGTTCCCACTTTTTGGTACGACCTGATTTTTGCTGAAATCATACATTTTTAAAAAAATATAATGATTTAAGCTTCGAGAGGTCCCATTTGAAGTAATTAATTGAAGAGAGTTAAATCAAAGGCTCTTAGATCAAAATTTCTTGGATAGAACCTCTCTACTTCTAAATCATACTTGCAATGGAGTCTCCTTTGCATCTATCAAATGCTGATAAAAAACCAATTTTACATTAGCTTTTGGGGGGTCAAATTAATTCATTTAAAAGTTTTTTTTTAAAAGTATTTAGTCCTTATTATAAGCTTTCCAAATAGTATAACTTTTAATATATTTAATTTCATTAATATATTTTCATTTTATTTCTCATGAATGTAGGTTTTTCACCGAGCATGAACTTCTTTGTTCAATGCATTGGGAAAAATAGTAAACTAATTCAAAAAAATTCTAAAAAATATCTATGCACTAGGTATTGGTGTTTTCTTTCTAACAAATAAAACAAAATTAAATTTTGATATATATAGAACAAGTTATGTGTTCAAACGTACACCTATATCCAAATTATAATTAGTCAAACTTCAAAACTTAATAAAATAAAAAATATTCAACATATCACTATCAAACAAAGTGCATGCCCTGGGTATTGATGTTACAAACCAAAATTCAAAACAATTAAGTTTTTATCATTTATAGAAAAAAAAATTATGTGTTCAGGATACACATCACTCTTTAAAAATGTTGTTTGTTGTAAACAACTAATTTTTGAGGGAGATGGAAAAATCAATAAAATTTTATTCAAACAAATTTGCAAAAAATATATTTAGAATCTACAAACAAGATGTTAAAAATCACTAGTTTATATCATCTTCAAATTCTTAATGGTTTAAAAGTTATAGGAGTTAGAAAGTGAAGGTTTTTTTCAAAATATTCATCTAAGTGTCAAAGTTGGTCAAAAAGTGGGAACCAGTATTGTGAGTTCACCCCACCTAGAAAGAATGCTCCACCTATTGTGCTTTTCTGGTCATCCACATTTCCTACCCAATCTGCATCAATGAATACCTGCAAAGAAAAATTTCCTCTATATGGATACCATAATCCATAGTCAATTGTCCATCTAATATATCAGAATATTCTCTTCACTATTGTCATATATGTCTTCTTTTGAAATCTTGCTACTAAACCAATGGCATGGGCAATATCCAATCTACTATGAACAACATAATGAAGTTTCCCAATCATAGATCTATATTCCTTCTCATCCACCGAGGGTGAATCATCTTATTTTGACAATTTGAAACCTGTAACCATAGGTGTTCCAACTGGTTTATAGGCTTCCATTCTAAAGGTGTTTAACACTTCCTTCACATACTTAGATTGACTGATAAAAATTCCACCTTCCAGTTGTTGGACCTGCAAACCAAATTTTTTTTTATCTCACCTATCAGAGACATCTCAAACTCTTCCTTCATCTCATCTGCAAAAGTCATACACATCATCATTTCCTCCAAATATGATGTCATCAACAAATATTTCTGCAATCAACATCTTGTCTCTTTAGTCTTCAAATAAATATTGTTGTCCTCATTGGTTCTCTGAAATCCTATCTTTATCAGATGTGCATGGATTCTTTCATACCATGCCCTAAGTGCTTGCTTTAACCCATATAATGCTTTATGCATTTTTCATACCATATCCTTATCTTCTGACAATGCAAACCCACCCGGTTGTTCAATATACACCTCTTCTTCAAGAACACAATTAAGAAATGTTGACTTTACATCCATTTGGTAAACTTCAAAACCTTTAAATGTTGCAAATGCAAGTAGCATCCTAATTCCTTCAAGACTAGCAACCGGTGCAAAGGTCTCTCTATAATCTTCACCTTCTTCTTGTTCAAACCCTTTGCAAGCTAGTCTTGCCTTGTTTCTAACAACTTCTCCTTCTTCATTCAACTTGTTTCTATATACCTACTTTGTACCAATCACATTTTTATCATCAAGTCTAGGAACAAGTGACAAAGTCTTGTTCTTCTCAATTTGATCAAGCTCTTCCTCCATAGCCTTTATCCATTCATCATCCTTGAGATCTTCTCTTATTGTCTTCGGTTTAACTATGGAAATCAGACAAGCACTTTCTCTAATTTTTCTCCTTGTCTATACTCCAGCATTCTTGTCTCCAATTATCTAATCTGTAGAGTGATTCAACTTCACATATCTAGGTATAATCGGTTATGGTATATAATTTTCTTCTTGTTCATCATCTTCATCTTCTTCATCTACCGGTTGAGAAGTATCCACCACACTATTCTGCTCAGCATCAATCTCAATCTCTTGTTCAATAATCATTAACTTCTATTCCTCAACTGCATTAGACTTGCTGGTATCATCATATTTCTTTGCAAGTAGGGTTTCTGGTCTGAATGCTCTTCCACAATCTTCACAATCTGCTATCAACTTCGCCAAAGTAGCAATTAAAAGCTCATCTATGTTCCTATAGCTATCCAGATGTGCTCTCAAAAATGTTAAGTGAAACATGAGACTACAAAACATCTTTTATTTACTTTTTACTAAACCGGTTGAACATACCCTAATCACTATTCAACTCTAAAACTTGTTGCCGACACACATATCACATTCAATTTACCAGTTTGAGATGTAACCAATTGAAAAATTACTTCATAACATCATATTGGGATTCTCCACACTAGGTGAAGAATTGGAGTCCTCTGATGGTTTCTCCTCACTTTTCTTCTTCCATATCTTATTCATCTTATTTCAGGTTTCTTCCACATCTACTTTCTTCTCTCCTTTCTAATCAACAGACTGATTAACTGGTTTCTTTAATCTAGCTCTGCAAAATTTTGCAATGTGTCTTGTTTTATGACAATGGAAACATGTCATTCTAGATGCGCTCTAGGCTCCAGCATTGCCTCTACCGGTTTTTCTCCAACAATTCATAGCATCATGTCCATAGTTGTGATAGGTTGAACATGTCACATTCCATCTATTCTTCATTTCATAAGGACTAGACTGGTTCACATAAGGTCTTTGCCAAGTAGGGTTACTCCAATCATTGAAAGATCTCTACCAAGTAGGGTTCCTTCAATCATTGTAAGATCTCTGATTGTTCACTCTTGACCTGTACTCAATAGCTCTATGCCCATACTTGTTAAAAATTGAAGCAATATCCATTAAAAGTTCTAGGCTTATATCCTGCATATGCATTAGATCTATATCCATCAAGAGTACTGGATCTATGTCTACAACCTTTAATAGTACGACCTACCTTATGATAGTTAAAGCATATTGGTTTGTAGATTCTCTTATCGATGTTCTTCTTTTTGGTCTTTGGTGTAGATTTGCCTTCATGCATGGCATCCTTGGTACTAGATGGCTCTCCTTGTTCAAAGGTTGTGAATCCCAAGCCATGTGTATCTCCATTCTGCCACTGTGAGTGAATCTTCTCATCAAGCATAGCATTGCTCTTATTGAATTTAGCTAGTATCTCATTAGCATCAGCGAACTCTTTGGTAAGTTCCTCATTATTCTTTGTAAGACTTTCTCTAAGAGACATAGCCATGTCTAGATCAGCTTGTATTTCCTCTTTCTCCTCTATTTCCTCATGAAGTTCTACATGCAAGGTACTAATCTCCCAGTTCATCTTTAATATCTCATGATCCTTATCTCTTATTGTCTCTTCAGCTGTCCTTCTGGCTTCCAACTCTTGGCTCATCCTAATGGCAAGGGCTTCTATCTCTCTCCTTAGATTTGTCTTATCATCATTCAGTTTTTCCACCTCATTAACCAAGGCATCAATGTTTTCTTCCTTACATGAACTATTTCCACTAAGTTCCATCAATTTCTCAACCAAATTTCTTCTCTTAGCCAGTGAATCTTTATACTTGACCTTTAGTTTATCATATGCTTCTTCAGATTCCGCAAGCCTGTTTGAAAGCTCTTGTTTACTCATTGAACCTTCCCCCATGTTATCCTTAAGGATCTTTAGCTCAAGTAGTTAAGCTTCTACACAAAGAGGACCAAGTTCTCTGATACCAATTATTATTATCAGGATCTGGTTATTATTGAGAGGGGGGGTGAATCAGTAATAACAATAAACTGAAATATTTTATCAATCTAAAAATACTTCTCAAAAATAGTTCATAACTAGTACTAGTAACTACTCAATCAATCACTTAAAGCAGATTTACCAAACTACTCATTCATGTGTTCATCAAAATGTAAGCATTGTAATGATATCAAATCCACACATAAACAAATCAACCATAATATGAACATTGATATTTTTTACGTGGAAACCCAAAAGGGAAAAACCATGGTTGGAATTGGTACCCACAAAATTTGCACTCTTTCAGAATGCGCCCTATTAAAGGCCTAGCCCAGTTAGGATCTTTACAATAATGCTCGGTTAAGAGTACACCCTATTAGGAGTCACTCAATGAAGGGATTTTAACCTCGGCTCTATTAGGGGTAACCTTGCTAAAGGATTTAAACTCAAGTTAACCAGCCACCCGGTGAAGGGATTTACAATATCAGGCCTGTTAGGACCTACATGGTTAAGGGATTTCAATACTGTTGTAATTGTTAGGGAACAACAGGTAAATGACCTGATCACAAAACTCTCTGATTGCTAATACAAATCCACTCCATCTCCAATCTACTTCAAACATGCAGACATCTCAATCTGGTTTGGCACACTCTCCTTATCTGATAACCGACACAAAATCTCTTCTCAAACTCAACCTAAATACATTTTTCAACTAGGTCAGTTACATAACCCTAACCAAATTCAAAATACATTGAATTTACATCATAGATCATATTATATCATTATAAATCATTACAGTTTATCATATAGATCATTACAACAAATTTCAAGACAATTACAGATGTTGAATGATCATAACACATCACCACACATCGATCTGATAAGCTGTCAAACCCTTATCACATTCTGCTAAGCACTTCATTGTTTCCCAAGAAATTTGCTCCTTGATCATGCATAAATAACATCTTATCCTTTCATACATATTCTGACATGTCACCACTAAGATAAGATCATGAAAATATTCACCACCAAACCATAAAATATCACCAGCTAAAGATCTTGTCATTGGTTCTCAAACCCTATACTAAATAAATAACAGTCAATTACAAACACGACTTCTGGTTCTCCAAACATGTTGCAGTTCCTGCCATAGACTCATTATAATCTCATAAGCATATATTCTAAACCGCAACACCTAACCCAACACAGATCTCTACCACAACCATCTCCTACTGTTCTTTCTTACCGGATGACTGCAACTTAGAAATTTTGCTATCCAACTCAATTCATTACCGGTTAAGCTATACTTAGATAACTTAGATGATATACCAAACATAAACAAACATGTTTGCCATCGATGACAACACAAATAACTGATCATAAGGGATCATATCATAATTATATCATCACCAATAGTCCATCAATATATCATCATCATCCTTTACCATTACATCATCATCTCCATCAGTTATGCCAACATGCCAACAAGTTTCATGTCATAAAATCAATGCTACCAAATCAAATTTTTTTATATTTAACACAAAGGAGGTATCAAGAAACATTCTGGGATTTTGAAAAGCATATTTTCTGTGTAAATATCTAGGAATACCTTTTTACAAAGGCCCAACAAAACCTATCTACTAGACCAAAGTAATTGAAATATTATAATCAGCTATTCTCACATGGAATGCCAAGTGGTTATCATTATCAAGTAGGATTCTTCTCATTAAATCAGGGTTATCAACCATTCCCAACTATTTCTTAGCAGATTTAAAAGCTCCCAAATCAGTAATTTCAGAAATGGAGAAAATAATAAGAGGGTTTTTATCGAAAGGCAACATTGACAATATAAAAAAGAGCCCCTGATTTCTTTAAAAAATATGTCATTGACAAAATTACAAGGTGGGGTTGGCATTCATAATATCTCAATATGCAATAAGGCTTTTGGAGCCAAGCTAGTATGGCAACTATATGCCAAACCCGATTCTAAATGGTGCAAGATTTTATGAGATAAATATCTAGACAACCCTTCCCTTACAAGGATCCTCACCATTTCAAATCCATCTAGAGTCTCGATAATGTGGAATTTTATAGTCTCTTGTAGAAGTCTTATTGCATCCTATGCAACTTGGGATATCCATAATGTAGAAAGTGTGTTGTTTTGGAAAGACTCATGGTGTGGTTTTCCTCTATTACAATCTAATCCAACCCTACAAGAAGTGATGCAAGTCTTATCTCTAGAGTGGGGTATAAACTTCTTGAACCATGTACAGACAAAGGAGGATCCAATGGGAAAGGTGGTGTGGAGAAAATATGTGGGCACTTCACTATCTCAACAACAATGTCAGACATTACAAAACCTTCTATTTGAAAGAATTGTTTTCTTATCAGATCAACTAGATAGGGCAATTTGGGCCCCTTCAAACAATGGGGCATATTATGTAAAGCAGGGATACAAAGATTTATCTATCCAAAGGGAACATGTAGAATTTCTTATAGAGCATTTTCATTTTGTTGGAATGAAAAAAATCTTCCTAAAGCAAGCAGTTTTACACGGTTAATGCTAAGGAAAAGGATTTTAACAAGTGACAAAATCACAAGGTTAAGGATAGAAAATCCCTTCAAATGCTTCCTCTTCTTAAAAGACATGGAGGATGTAGATCACTTGTTTCTTCAATGCAAATTATCAAAAAGGTGGTGGGATTTCATTCTAAACAAACTAGACCTAAAGATGACTCTACCTAATACATTATGGGATCTTTTCCAGAGTTGGCCAATTTTTTTAAATCATCATTCTTTGCTTCTATCTGGACAATTATTCCTTCATTAGTTGTCTAGAATATCTGGTGGGAACGAAATTTAAGAATTTTCAGGCAAATTTCTTCTGCTCGTGAAGTTTTTTTTTATTAAATTGGAGAAAGAAATTTTAGAAGCAGTTAATGTGTATGTTAACAAGCTTAAGCCTACTGGCCTACTCTTTACTTGGTGGGATATGACAATCCTAAAAATTGGAAGAATATTATATAACCTTTCAAAGGAAGTTTACACAAGGGACCGGATTTAAAAATTGATAGGAGTAAAGTCAAATGGCAGCCTCCACTTTCAAACTTTATCAAACTAAACGTCGATGGAGCATCTAAGGGAAATCCAAGCATTTCAGGTGTAGGGATATGTTTCAAAGATTTAGTTTGATCAGTGGTTGCTTTGAAATCTTCTTGTTTACCGATAGGTTCAAATAATTTGGCCGAGGCACATGCACTTTGTTGGTTTAGAACTTGGCCTATAGTTGGGAATTTCAAAAATTCATATTGGAGGAGATTCTCTGATCATTGTGAATGCATGCAAAGAAAGGAAAATTCATAATTGGCATCTAAGAAATATCATGTAAACAATCCGGAACATTATCAATAATTTTGAAGATTTCTCAATCACACATACATATCGAGAGGATAATAAGTTAGCAGATTGCTTAGCTAATATGGGATGTGAACTAGTTGAGGTGGAGATAAGGAATAAGTGTGATCAGATTGAAAATTTTCTCGCACTGATTTCAATTACAAAGTGTGATAAGGAAGGACAAAGCTTTGACTAAAGCTATCTTAATTTCAATCTTCATGCGGACCTTGGAAAACTGTGACTGCATCACTATCAGGTCCCCACTAGGATCTTCATATCTCCTGTGTGGATGTCTCCTTGCAGCTAGACAAATTTTTTTATGTTAATGTCATAGACATGTGCCTCAATCTTACTCGCCTGAACCTCCTGAAAGAACAATATGAGTGAGACCCCTACGATATATTTTTGATAGACAATTAGGCTCTAAAGGCTCAAAGTGATCAGATCAGTCTCACCGATGTACATCTGGAGGAAACCATCTGTGTGACATTGACCATTGATGAAAGATTTCAAATTCTAATTGTTGCTATAAGTCTAGGTGATGAGTTCTATTGGGGAGACTCTGGCCAACCTAAGTAATTGTCATGAAGTTCCTTCGATCTGCTTTGGACAGATTTTGGTATTCTGTGACAACCTTGGGGTTCGCTCTCTATTGTTTTGTTCGCCACCCCCATCCTTTATTGTTTTTCCCACCCTATGGTGTTTGGCTTCATTAGGCTTTCTTGGCCTTGGGTGGCTTCCAACTAACTTTTTCCCACCCTCACACTTGTTCTTCTGTCACATTCCTGGTCATGGCTTCATCCTCACCACCATCTCTACGGGATGCTTGAGTCCTCTGCTCTTGATCATTTTTGGCCCTTTGGCCGTGCACTTCTTCTTTGATCGCTCTTGGCTTGCACTTCACTCATGCCCTATGCCCAACACTTCCACCACCTGTCAGTCATTTCCCTTCATCATTGTCAAGTGATTTCCTTCACCGCCACTTCGAGGTGATGATCAATTGTGGAGTAACATTGGGTTGACTCGGGTTTTCAGTATGAGTCTCATAGAAAATGCATGGTCTTGCTGATGACGAGATAGATTAACTTCATCAACGTAAATCTTGCTAACAGGTCATGCTTGGAACAATGTTAGGGTGACATAGGTCTTCAGTCTGACTTGTGGATCTCTCAATGACACCTGATATCTGGTCAATGGGTTAAATCATTGTGACTTATGCTGACAATTTTTGGTCAAGATCCTAGCACTAATGTGTTCCATGGGGCTCGCCTTTCTTTTTTGTTGAGACCTCAAGATTCGTTAAGACCAAGTTTGGTCTTTTTCATCTGAAGGCATCACAATGATGTGCCCCTTTTTTGGTGGGACTTCTGGTGTCCTACTGACACTGGCTTGCATTTCGGTGTCACATGGCACTTCACCATGACTCAAATAGCCCTTTGCATACCTCTCAAGCTATAGTGATAGAACTTCATTTCTCTATGACGTGTGCCAAGTCTTAGCGATATTCTTCCAAGTGCTAACATTGGCTGAATGACATATTTTAGAGTCTTATCGGTGGGATTTTAGTTGGATCGTGATCAAATTTGATTTGATTTGTTTTAACTTGCTGAGTTTTCTAATGTTCATTGGAGGGTTGTGTTAAAATGGTGATGACCGTTCTTTTGACCTGGTATGGTCATAAGGGCCTTCTTGATGTTGGGTTTAATTTTTAAAATGCTATGTATGACCATGAGGGCCTGGTTTTGATTATGTGATAGGGGTAGTTGTAATTTTGTGAAAGGTCTCTTTTGGTTAAGACATTGTATAATCATGATTTGAGCCCATCTTTTGGGATGTTTTTGTAAGAATAGTTTGTAACTTCTTGAGCTACAATCGAAGGTTTTCTTCCTAGTTCTTTCCTATCGATATGCTTGCCTGAACTAGGTTTTTGTAATGTTATATTTCTATATATTTAATTTATGCTGGATTTGCCACTTTTACCACACAAAAAATATATCATGAATACAATGTTTACTAAAACCCTAAATGTGTGAACTATGTTAGTTTGATATATTAAATATTAATTTTCAAACTCGTGTTCAATGTGTTGGTGGTAGGTTTAATCCATTGGGTCTACATGTGTGAGGTTATGTGCAAACCCATATGGAAAATTAGAGGTTACTTTTCATAATAAATAATTATTATTTTGGATGTGGAAATGACATTTTCAAGACCCCAAGTTACACATGAGTAGGGTACGTGAGGAGTGTGGGGTATGTTCTGGAGTTTGGAAAGGTAATTTTGAATGCTTTTAAAAAGAACTCTCATGTGTGAAGCCTTCAATACTTCACCTAAGAAACCAAATTAGCCATTTTGTTTTTGATTAGGGATAGTTGGGAAGATAACACATGTGAACTTGCAAGAATGAAAGCACCCATGTGGGGTGAGGCCCATGTAAATTCTAAGTGTGTAGTCATGTCATCTTGTATGTGTACACCTCTATCATAATGCATAACATATGTACGAGCACATGGGATTAAAGTGACCTTTCTAAAGTTTGTGCAATAGGGTACTTGTGGTTGAGTTAGAGGCAATATGTTGGCATCTCATTTAGTGTGGATAAGTGACTTGGAACCCCTTGTTTATAATCTCACTCTTAAGCTTGAGAGGAGTCTTTCTAGTTCTTTCTTTCTAACGTTTTACTTTTTTTGTGGAGTTTCTTACATGAGGAGATTACTTTTGAAAAAGAGAGTGGATATTTAAAGTGTGAAGTCCATGGAAGCAAGTTTAGGAATGAAGGATGGATTCTTCTTACCATTTCTTCTTAATGGAAGAGCTTAGTCTTCCTCTTTTAAGATTTTTTATGTGTTAGAAGAGATGTGAGATTGTTTAATTGTGTTCATATTTGTTGTGAATTTGTGTGTTGAGGGCAAGGTGTCGTTGTTTTTATTTATGGGTTGAAATGAAACATATCTCATGTGGTAGGGTTCCAGGTGTTTTGAGTATTCATTGGTTCTTTTATACATCCCTCTCAAGATTGTGTTTTTAAGTCATGAAATGAGTTATTCATGGTTTTCTTAGCTTGACAAATAGATAGGGTCTTATACAAATCAATGGTGCTCTACAATTGAGCTGAGAAATTTTCTCCTTCCATTGGCTTGATCTTGATGCAAAGTATCTTGTTTAGTGTCAAGTATTTTGAGGAGGAAAAGCGGAATGCAAGATTGATATTTGATCAATACATCTTTTGAAATGTATTTAAAATGAGATAGGAGTGTGTACACAATTAAGCTTTATATAAAT
Source organism: Cryptomeria japonica (assembly GCF_030272615.1). Lineage (NCBI taxonomy): Eukaryota > Viridiplantae > Streptophyta > Pinopsida > Cupressales > Cupressaceae > Cryptomeria > Cryptomeria japonica. The sequence continues at coordinate 355,467,937 of NC_081415.1, read as the reverse complement.
GTTAATGTGAGAAAATGGTAAGTTTTCCCGGAGTTGTACATACAACTCTTTAAAGGTAGAAACTTAGCTAGTATATATGTGTTTTTATTAATTTTTTAGTTGGCTTCGGTATATGGTCCATGTAATGATATCTAATTAAAACTAATATTACTCAAGGATACACCCACAATAGTGTTTCTAGTTGCCACTCAAATTGGTTATGTTGTTTCTATTTGAGTCTCTTCTTGTATTACCCTTTATTGATATTAATTTATGACTAATATAAAACAACTATATGCTGGACCTTTATGATTATGTTCCCTTGGTCGAGTTGCATTGAATTTTATTAATTCCAATTTTGGACTTAAATGTAGTGGGTAGCATTAGACCTATTAAGACAGTATGATTATACTTGCAAGATGATGTCAAACTCTTAGAATTATTGTTTATTGATACCGTTTTTATCTTGATCCCATTCAAGATTATGTTTTGTGAGTGATTTTCATTCTACCTTGCACTAAAGATCAAAGATCAATAATGATTAGTCAAATTTGATTTGTTATTTAGACTAGTTAATGGGAGTATTTCAACTATTTCTTTTACTTTGGATAGGTTCACGTTGATGCCTTTGCAAGAAACAATGTATCCCAACAATTCACCTAAACTCACCCCAAAAACATACTTCTTTGCATTTAGCCTCACTTGATATTTTTATTTCCTATGAAAAATTAGTTCAAGCACATTCAAGTGACCTTCTCTTGTGATGTACTTCCCTAAAAGTTCATCTACATTGTCTCCCATGATGTTGTGAAATAGGTCATGAAATATAAATTTGTCATTTCTCTTTGGTATGTGGCTTTGATAATTTTAGACCAAAAGTTATTAATTTCTTATAGTTTGTTTCCAAGAGCATGTGTAGGTTAATTTGTATTGATATTTCGGGGTGGTGTATTTGGTTATATCATGAAAAATATGCATTAAGGAGAATATTTCATGACTAGTACTTAAGTTCACAATGATGTCTGCATTGGGTATTGGGAAGTTATCTTTTGGATATGGTTTTTATCAAATACCTAAAGTCAATACATATATAATTTCCAATAGAGGTTGTTTGACTTGGAATAAAACAACTCCCTGATCCAGAGTTCACAAGAGGGGCCTAAAGGAGCCACGAATTCAATTGAATCTACTGGTATAGTACATTAAAATTTTACAAGTAGTCATATACAAGTACAACATAGGCTGGAAAGTGGATACTACTCGTTGGAGCCCCTATTGTAATAAAATACCACAGACAAAGTGAACAGATAGAGATTAGGTTGTAGTGCCCCTCTCTGATTCATCTTTTGATTTATGCACTGATAGACTTATCTAGACTCTTATGTGATATTTTGATTGATACTTATGACTTTATCTATATCTCAGATACCTATTGATGATGCTAGACATTTCCTATGGACATTTGATATATAATGACTTTTGTGGATGATGGAATATTTTTAGTTATTATGATGGATGGAATTACATTTGATGATTTATATGCACTCATTATTCACAGATGGATTATATTGCTTATGAGGTTAAGATGGCATATTTATTATGCTAACCCTATTTCATGATTATATTGGATGAGATGATGCTATGTTGATTCTGACTGTCTTACTACTATATTCATGATAGAGACAATGCCAAACCACTCATTATGAGCATGATATGATGTTGTGATTCTCTCCCACTTTCCTAATCATTTATGTTATATGTTATTGTATATGTTATATCATGGTTATTGGTGGTTGTAGGATTGCAAGTACTAGACATCAACTCCACCTAGTCTCATGCAAGCCTAAGCGTGTCTTTATCCCAATGGAAAGTTGATTAGAGATGGCATGAGTTCCCTCTATACACTCTAGACTTAAGTTGTCTTCCTTGTCAATTTGAGTGTCTTGGCATGAGTCCTCATGTTGGTATTTTGTGAGGTGATGTTCAACCCTATGTTGGGTTTCCTTGTGATGTTGTGAGTATTTGATCATTTAATTAATTAACAATTGATTTATATAGTTTAATTGAATTAAATTAATGTATAGCTTTGATATTTTATTTAGGTGATTTATTATTATTTGATTAATGTTTTATTGGTTTAATGGTTTATATTTATTTAATTGATTTAATGATTTATTGTTTAATTGGTTATTTAATATTTATTTATCATTTAATTATTTATCATTTAATTATTTATAATTTAAGGTTGGTTATGAACTTATATTTAATTGTGGTATTTATTTATTATTGCCCTTGATTTATTTATTGTTGAGCTTTGATTTATTTTATTGGGCCTTGATTTATTATTTAATTGTTACTGGTTAGTTGTATTATTATTAGCCCCTTTGTTACTCTTGGGTAATTAAATATTATAAATCTTACGTACCCTATATTTCTATTGGTTGAAATTTGGGGGTGAGTAAATAATATTATATTTTATAATATTTTCCCTTGACCGACATGTTCTATAGTGTTGGTATGAGGTTTATTTATTGAGCATTTTGTCGGGTTAGCCTTTCTGGAATTATTTTTTTCTGCATTGGAGATTTTTGTTGCTTGGTATGGATTTGGTTGAAACTTGTTGGATTTGGATTTGGCTCTTCATCAAATTTGCTTACCATCACTCCTATTTTTTCAGGTTGGTGGAGTTTTCTCCTTTGCAATTTTTGTTTCCGGGAAAAAGATTATTTGCTCTATGAGTGGATGAAATTGTCTATGGGGAAATATAAATCTGAATATGGTCTATAAAGTTGTAACATAAGGTTTTGGGGAGAATCTATAAATATATGTATATGTGTTTCTATGAATTTATTTATGGGTATTTTGTCATGAACAACTTTGTGACTATTTTGAGTTTGCTATTGTTTCCTGTGAAGCTGTATTGGTTTGAGTGAGGATGGAAGGGAATTACCTATTAGTTTACACACTTGGTTTTGTGTGAGCCTTAGAGCCTTATCTATTGAGGTTGTATGTCGACTCCTTGTGCATTGTCAGAAGTTGTTTCTATGTTTGGAAGATGTATTTCTTTATGTTGTTTTTTCCTATTGGTATTACTGAAGTCTCTTGTGAGATACCTTGTAATGTGTCCATTTGTAATGGATTTTTTATGATATTTATACCTTATTGAAGTTTTGGACTTGTCATATTTTTTGTGTTTCTGTGTCTGAAGCCAAGTGTGTCGAACTGAGTAACGTATTTGCTAAAAAAATTCAAGCCTTGTTTGTATTATCATATGTGCTAATCTTTTTTATGAAAGTGCTACTTTTCTAAATGTATGCGCTACCTAATTATTCATAAGCACTATTGTAAACCATGAAGGCACTAATAGTTTGAAAACATGTGCCAATGTGATTGTCAAAATCATTGTTCTACCTGATATAGGTGCTAGAGCATTAGACAAAGGCACTAATCCATCCGTCAAATGTGTCATTTTGTTCCACAGATGCATAATTCTACTTTGACAATTATTTTTTGATGTTTTTTGTTCTTCTAGGTCGGCTTTTCCAGTTTTGTCTTTGTACCAAAGGCTTTAATTGATATCCTTGTATTTCTCAAAGTTGATTTTGGACCAGTTTTGGTTGTTTTGATGTTGTTGAATGCTTTGACAAATTGATATGCCTCATTTTTGAGGATTTTATTTTGATCATGGCTAAGTAAGAAGGATTTATTCCTTACTCTTTTTTATTGTTGTGTTGATCATTTTTTAGGCTCTTGTTTATGTATTGTCATCTTGGCATTTGGTCATTGTTCTTATTGCTTATGTTATTTGGACTATCTCTTGATGTTGTTATTGAGCCTCTTTGTTATCTTGATGTTGTTGTTTATGTTTACTCTAAGGTCTTGGAACATGGCTACGAGGAGTGGGATTTCATGCACCAAGGTTTGTGAGAGATCGGCTACTAAGAGGTTCCTAGTAAAGAAGCTTAGAGTCTAGACCACTAGGGCACATTGGAAGTTTTCTTTGTTTAAATAAGTGATAAGGTTAATAATTAATTAGATGAGTTGGGTAATTAGGATTCATCTAATAAGATAATAATTTGATTGGAGCCCCAATGCTTAGTCCTAGGGAGGATATTTTAGGATAAGCTTAGGAAGGTCACAGAGATGGAAAACTGAACTCCCTTGATCTCTCATAGGTTGAGATGGTTCCACATGTCTATTAGGGTCCGTATTATCCCTTCTATGTGAGGATAGAATGTGATGACACTCTTTCCCTACATGTGTCCTTCTTCCTTATGCCATGGTTGTTGATGCGCCTTTGGGAGTTTCTATGTTCTAACTTTAGAGTCATGATGAGTTTTGGCTTATTGATTCTTGTGAGTTGCTTCTTGTTATGGTTCTTGAGTTGTTGAGTTTTGTTTGGTTGATAGGTGTTAGCCTAGGTCTAGAGTGTGTGTGGGACCTTGTGTCATCTCCTAGCATGGGGGTGGTTCCTTTGGTGCCACATGGCTGGGTGGATTGATGCCTTCTTCCATTGGGATGTTCTTTGTTGGATGCTCTTATGCATGGATGTGGATTCTTATCTCTTCAACTTATGGATGGATATTGTAGCAAATTGACATATATGATTCATATGACATATGTAATTGTATAATTTATGAGATAGTTGTATCGATGGTTGAGAGATATGTTCCTTGATGTAAATGGATTATGTATATGTAATGATAGATGATGTATTAGGATATGGTTGCGTCTCTCGTAAGAGAACACATTGTTGTATCATGTTGTATAATAGATATTGTTGGAATAATGGAATTAGGATATTGATGTACTTTTAGTGTTATGAAAATATTAAATGTGTTAAGAATAAAGATTAGTAATATGGTAGTTAAATGGGAATGGATTAAAGGTGTTACGATAATGATTAGGAACAAGAAGTAGTAACATTTGGTTTAGTGCTCTTAAAATTAATCTTAAGGGGTAAATAATGTTTGCATTGTTAATGAATATATTCATGATAGATGGGTTAGTAAATGATCTTGTATTTATATATGTGCAAGGAAGAATAAATTGTTAGATGTGTTATAATTGCACTAGATCATGATGTTAAGCATGGTGATATGTTCTTGTTGATGTTATAAGTAATGACGTTGAGATACACTAGGGAAAGATAGATGATGAGTTGTATTTATTTTCACTTGTGCAATGAGTTCATATGGTTGTGCTTCTTGATTATGTTCATGATGATTATGTGTATATCTTGTAAATGGATGTTTAGTGTATTTGATTACTTGGATACATGTGTTGTATTAGATAATATTTAAAAAAAAACTATCTCCATTTGCATATTAGATGGTTAGTTTATCTAGGGTATTTTGGCGGGAATTACATAGGTGGTGCTCACTCCCCCAACACAACACTAGCACACCTTTTCTCTTACCCCGAAGGTTCGAACACTTGTACCAAAAAAAAATTGTCTCACAATGAAGGGTACATGAGGGGTATCTATGAGGTATGATCCACACTCCCTGAACCAACAAGTAAGGGATTTGGGCTTATAATCACAAATTTTCTTAGTAATTCTTCAAGGAACAATGCCACATATAGATTCATTGGGAAATCCACTAAAAGATCTTACAACCCTTATTGGGCCTTAATTTTTGAAGGCTTCATAATTCATATTGCACCCATGTCATATGCACCCTATTGGACAAGTTTTCTCTTGTTAACCATTTATATAGAAGCTAGAAGATAAAACCACTACGGCCGTTTATCCTTGGATTCATCACTTCTCCAAAAAGGAAGGCCTTCTAAGAAAAGAAAAGATGGGCATCGTTATGTTTTTTTCTTACACCCAAGATCCTAAAGGCAAAGGGAGAAGATACTTAGTGCAACTATAGGTCCACCCTAGAAAAAAGCACAAGTGTGATTCCACCGATTCGAGCACAATGGTAGAGTGATTCCATCAATTTGAGCACAATGGTAGAGTGATACCACCGATTCAAGCGAGTGCAGTAATTTGAGCAACTAGAGGAGTATGGAGAGATAGTAAGTAATCCCTCACTTTGCATGTGTTATAAATTTATTGCATCATAAATAGGGTAGAAATTCTAGACAACCAAAAATGCAATAGAATAGGAAAATGCTAAAAGTGTGTTTATGTTAGGTAAAACTGCCTTTATGGCAAGATAACATGTTTATGCTAGGTCTTAGCATGTCTATGGTCTTTAGTGCATATACACAATGTAAAACTATGTATATGACCTACTAATGTGTATAGGGTTTTCTAGTGCATATGTAGTCAATTGCAACACATTTATGGTTGATGTCATGTATATGCAAGATAAAAGTTTGTTTATAGATTCTTAACATGTATATGATAAATATCAGTGTTGGATTTGTTAGGTCTTACTTGGGAGGCTAATGTACTGAGAGGGGAGGGGTGAATCAGTGCTTTAAAACTTTTCCTTAAAAACAATTTTATTGATAAACACAAACTATGTAATGCTGATCTCAAAGATATAAAATACTGAAACATAATCATAAAGATAACATGCATCAAAATGTCACTCCATAACACAATGATTTTTGGTCATGCAGAAACTCTTGGTTAGAGAGAAAAACTATGGTGGGGATGGCACCCACAACTTCACTACTACAGTAATCAAGATTGCTCGGTTAGAGCTACATGTTTAGCCATTTCTGATAGCTTACCCTGTTAGGAGTATAAATATCTTTAGATCTACCTTGCTAAAGGATTTTACAAGCACTTCTACAAAATGTTGTACCTAGTTAAAGGATTTAAAATTTATAGACTTTATTAGAGTCTTTTACCCTATTAGAGGTTTCTATTACAACTTAATATTTCAATCAAAATCTTTACAAAATATCTGCAACTTCACATTTGAAATGTTATAGCAGACACTATGTGCTCAATATAAAATTACCTTGCTCATAGCATTCCTCGGTAATTGATATATCAACTCGATAACCACTTTTGTATTCTCTGTTCCTTAAACTATTCTCTAAAACCTTCTTGGTAACCTGTGATTATCTCTTTCAATCTTATTCCTTCATTCTTGACTTAATCATTCCTTCATCTCTCTTCTCTTGATTGACCTTACATGTCACCTCTTTTCATGTACTCAAATCATTCTATTTATATAGATCTCTGAGATGATGATCTGTTCATGCTTCGATCATACAAACATGTTTTATTGAATGAATAAACATAGAAATTATTTCATTGGATATTCTTCCTCAAAATCATACAAAATCTTTAAATGCAATTTCCTATGTATTGACAGTTTTATCTTCTCAAATTATGTAACATGTTTCACATGTGTGTCCAGGTTCATTGAATCTGGTAACACATTTTCACTCGGTTTAGATTAACTCGGTATACCTTCTTTGCTTCTCGGTAAACATATAAACCTTACTTGTTAGACAGTCTGCATATGTCTCGGTTCACAACTCGATGTGTATCAACTCGATAACTTGTCTTTCTTCTATAACTGACACCGGTGACCTTGGTGTTTACCGACTGGACTTTTCGGTAGTATTAACTGACTAGAGTATATAGAATGACTTTGGGCATAAAACTAATGACAACTTAGTAAATAGCAACAATCTCCCCATTTGACATTAGTTTGGTATGTTTGACAAAACTCCTTTCAAAGTCATACTACAAAATCTATATACTTGCAAAATAAACTGAAATGTCAGTATATAATGTTCGAATACATACTCAAATACATACTCCCCTTATCAATCTTCTGTACATATCTTGATTTCCTATTCTGTATTCCCATGCTCTTGATGTTCCATGCTCCCATTGACAATTTCAACTGTACACTCAGATATTCATGCTCGGTCATTTGTTCGGTACACTCCCCCTTTTTGACAAACATCAAAGATAGTTACCATTTGGTGGGGGCAACTGATCAAAAATAGATTTATACTTTGTACGAGCTTCAATAAGAGTGTTCTTAAGTGCATCCTTGACACTTTCCAGTATTGTAATCTGAACTATAATATCAGCTGATAGTGTGATCAAACCATCCAATGTGCTTCCCTCTGCTTGAGTTGATAATTGGGTAGCTCGGTTGATCTGCTCTTGAACTAATGACAAATGGGGAATAAATAATGTTTGAAGAGTCATGATATACATCCTTATTTTATGCTCTTCATTCCAAAGTTCTAACTATTGAGCCATAAGTGTTTGTAGCCTTGAATAAAAATTTTGAAGAGAATTTGGCTCGATAGTCAATTTATGATCGGTGATCTCCTTTTCAATGACTTCAATCTTACGCTTGATATCTTTGATAAAGAATGAGAATGCACATAGCTTCTGGAATAAATAAATAATATGTTTGAGTTGAGGGGACAACTCAGCATGAATTCAATAAGCTTTATTTTACCTATAGCAATTGCTTTCTGCACTTCTTCAATCATCTTGGCAGTTAGCTCTTTTTCCTTCAATTTGCTAAGGTATTCGGTTGCTTCTACTCTTGATTTCTCCAATTGAGTGAGTAGTTCATCCAATTTCACATGGATGACAACATCTTTATTGATGGTAGCTTCAGGTATCATATCTGTCAATAATGTTTTGACCTTCTGAAGTACTCGGTTCTTCTATTGAATAGATATATGTCTTTCCTGCTCTGCTTTGGCTTTACAAAGCACACCGAATTCTATCAATGCTTGCCCTTTCAATTTTGTTAGGTCAACATTCGGTAGCACAATAGGCTTTGACAGATCTACCTTAAAACTGTGTCATTTTTCTTTCTTCTCCTTTGATGATGCCTTTTTCAATTGAATGGGTATAATGGATTTGGAGACTTGACCTTCCTCGGTATGTTGCTTGCTAGAGGCAACACTTTTGTTGGTTCCTGTAGCCTCTATTTTATCCTTCAGTGTTTCCTTGCTTGGAATTTCAGTGGCAATTGTCTCGGTGCTTGAAGTTATTTGTGAAGTTTGCTCATCGGTGGCCTGAGAGGTAGGTTCATCTTTTTTAACCTTTGGAGCCTCTATGCCTTCATATGTGCCCTGAGGTTTCTCGGCTAAGACTTGTTGAGTGAGAGGAAGATAGGACTTGACCTATTCCAGAACTGATTCACTCGACACAAGTTTGGCATAGGCATTTCCTTCTATCGTTTCTCCGTCCTGTGCTTCAGTGTCTATGACATCCTCATATAATTGAATAGTGGAAGCAGGATCTTGCTCAATGATGTCAACTATTTCATCTTCACCTTTTGACTCTTCAGCCTAAACCTAAATATCTTCTTCCATTTCTCTTTGGTTTTATTTTCAACTTCTAGATATAGTCCATTCATCATTTTTAAGGCTCTATGTTTTACTTGAAAATTTGTTTGGTAGTTTTTCAAGTGATCTCTTATTTCATCTATTGACATATCTGGAAAGAGATGTACCAAAACTCTTTCTCTTATTTGCTTCTCTAATTCCATAGCATACTTCCATCTATTATCAATATGTGAGTATAATGCTTCTAGAAGAAAACCAGTCACTTCCAATGGAACTACTCAGAATTTGAGAAGTGTTCTAACTACAGTATCTTCTATTTTCATCTTCTCTTCATCTGTTCTAGTATCATATTTTACATATCTAAATGACCCAAATCCACCATGTTCCTTCAATTTTGCACAAAATTGTTGACACTATGTACATTTTCCTTTGTGCTTTTTACAATCTAAAATTTATTTACATCTTCTGACTCTGTGTCACTCTCCAAAATCAGTTTTCTGTTCTTCTTTATATAATTTTTTGTAACCTTAGGTATTTATACATTCTTTTGCTTCTTACCAGGTGACACAACAGATGATCTAGTGTTTGGTCGCTTCACTAGTGGGGTTGGTGATACCTTGGTTGCATCCTGTTTCTTTCTTTTCAAAATTTTGCCCTTTGGCAACTCGATGCTTAGTGTAATTGTTGCTTCTTGAGCTTTAGACTCTTCTTTGATTGAAAGTTGATCACTCTTAGTAGGAGTGGAGGTAGAACCTTCTCCAAAATTTTCAGTTAAGTCCTTGATCATTCTTGTGGCTTTGTTGGAAGCCTTTGGTACAACTATGCTCATTTTTACTTTTTCTTTCACCTCTTCATAGGTGCCACATCTTTTCTCAGTAGCATGCCTTGGAAGTGCTAAGAAGGCATTTATCTACTGTTGAGCAATGTTGAAATCTATTTCATAACCCATAGGCTGTAGTGATTGAGTCCTGGGTTCTACTACATTGACATAACAGTAGTCTGTATCCAACTCAAAACATATGGTATCCTTGTATTTTTCCACTAGCTGAGGTGGAATCCTGTACCTGCTATGCATCTTTTCCTAGAATTTGTTGAAGTAGTCACCCATTATCATATTGAAATTATCACCTAGCTGATTGATGAAATCATTTATTTGATGGGTGATAGGTCGGTGTAATTCCCAAACAACGTTATCGACTGATGAAAAGAATTTCTGAAAATAGAAGAACATACACACTAGGAGTGACCCAAACTTTAGTGTGTTAGCAGTATTATTCTTCTTCAATTTCCTTATTGTATTTAGATTTTCAAAAAGATTCTTCAACAATATTTCACATAAATCACTTTGCATACCCTTTTTAACAATTTTGTAGGCCAAATCTACAGCCGCACATGGTACACTGTTTTCTCTTGCCGAATGGAAGAAATAATAACCAATAACTCTAATAGAAAAATTAAGTTATGCATCTGTCACATTGTTCAACTTAGGACCTCTGCTATCAGACTCAACTCCTGTTAATGTTATCAATTCCTTTTGTGAAATCATCTTCTATTCTTGGGCATGGTCAAATATAGGGTATCCGGTTATTATGTGAATAATCTCCTTGGTGATCTTGAAGGGTTGTTCCTCTAGCCACATAAAATCATCATGTACTTGGCTCAAGACAAATTTGACCCATTAGGGTTTGAAGACTCGAGGATAGGTTAGGGCTTCAGTTAATCCCTTGACTTTGATATGCTCAAACTTGCTATCTAGATTTCCATCGGTGCACAATTTATCATACATATCCTTAATCTCAGTGTGACCTACCTCATCAACTCTGCACTTGGTATAAAATCTAACATCTTCTATCAACAAAACCCTATCCAGAATAAGAGAAAATGCAGTTTTCTCATCGAGTTCAAAAGCCACTTTGGGAGGTAAGGTATATTTCAGTGTAGGCTTCTCAATGGTCTCTACTACAACAGGTTTCTGAACTTTGAGGGCCATTACAAACTGAAATTCTACTTACGAAATAGCTTAGGGTTTTAAATAACCAGAAAACGCTTTCAACTTAGTAAATACTTTGCAAATATTCACAACTTGACTTGATCAGTTAACTGCTGAAAATGTGGTTTTAGATTTGATAAATACCTTGAATTCGCTTTGGAAATGTTTGATCGCCTTTAGATTCGCTCTGCTCTGCACTTTGAAAACCGGTAAGTGAAAAATGACCGCGCTCAATACTTTTAATACCTCCTTTTGACCTTATCGGGATTCATACGGTTAGGTATAATAGGCATTAAATGCACTTGGTTTCCCTTTACTGACTAACTCTCTTATTAGCTTTTTACCAACTAGACATGCTTACTAGTTTTACCGACTTCCCTGGTAAATCAAAAGACTAGATAATTTTTTGAACTGCTATTGCATTTTAGCTATGTAGATTTTGAGTTTAAGTGCATGAATACATAGGAACTGTTAAGATCTAACCTTTGAGAATGCAGTCCCTCCATACCTTTATGGACTAATTCAAAGTTGATGCACCTAACTTGGTAGGTAAGGTCCTTCCTTCATTAGTTGACACATTTTCCTTCTTTTTCCCAAATTTCTGTAATTTTCTTCTTATCTCCTTAGTATCTCCTCTCGGTTGGTCTCTGCAGTCTTTAGCTATGTGTCCAACTTTGTGACAATGAAATCATGCCATTCCTGGACTTCTCCATGATCTTCGGTTGTTCATTCCAAACCTTATCATATAGTTTGCACTTATATGTCCATCTCTTCCACATCATTCACACCAAATTCTTGTATTGTAATCCCATGGTACTGAAGTATATTGTCGATTGAGATTTGTGTCAGTTCGGTAGCTTCTAGTGTTTGCTCGGTGTGGAGTCCACATATAGTTTTTCTGCTTAAACCAACATTTATCGGTGTTGTGTCCATATCTATTGTATTTTTTTCAAAACCCCTTGTATTTTTCCTTCTCATAATTGTTGACAGACTTTGTTCTACATTTCTTAGATGTGTGACCATACTTATTGCAATTGTAACAATAACCATAAAACCTAGTAACATCCGGTTGCTTACCTTTTCTGATCCAACAAACGTTGGCAGTATGTCCTTGTTTTCCACAATAGTTGCAAGTAGGCTTCTTGTCCTTGATGTTCTCTTTATTTCCAGCTTTCTTGGATGATTCTCCTTTCTCGATAGAGTTGTTTCCTTTGTTACTGAGTCCTACATTTTTTTTGCGTTTTCTCATATTCAGTTGCCCATCCAACATTTTTTATGCTTCATGGCTTTTCCTCAATGTTTCTTTTGACTTCTTTTCTACTTCTATTTCATTGGTCAATCTTGATGTTTCAAGTTTTAATGCTTGGTTCTCATTTTCCTTTTGAGTAGCTTCATGATGTGCATAGTCCAATTGATCAGATAGATTATGTTGAACTACAATCATCCTTGATATTTCATCATTCTTTGTAGACACCATTGCTTCTAGTTGTTGTTTTTCTCCTTCTATAATTCATTTATTATCCTCAGCTGTTCTCAATGCATCAAGATTTTCAATCATCTATGTGCTAAAATACTCATGTTCCCTTCTCATTGCTTTTAGCTATTCACTAAGTGCTTTGTTCTTTTCTTTCAGTTCTGCAATCATTTCTTCAGATTCTTCTAATATGTTGTTCTCAGATGATGTCTCAATTTGTTCCACCAACTCTTGTGAGTCCTATAAATCATCAGACAACCTTCTTCTGACTTTCCGTGATCTCTGTATTTGCCTCTGCATATCTACAATCATTTGATTAGCATGATCCAATTCTTCTTGAAGATTCACAATCCTGCGAGATTGTTTATAGCCTTCCATTGATAGGATCTTTCTCTTTAGGTTGTTAGACCCTTTACCAAGAATATAGCTTTGATACCAATTGTTAGGTCTTACTTGGAAGGCTAATGTACTGAGAGGGGAGGGGTGAATCAGTACTTTAAAACTTTTCTTTAAAAACAATTTTACTGATAAACACAAACTATGTAATGCTGATCTAAAATATATAAAATACTAAAACATAATCATAAAAATAACATGCATCAAAATGCCACTCCATAACACAATGATTTTTGGTCACGCAGAAACTCTTGGTTAGAGAGAAAAACTGCGGTGGGGATGACACCCACAACTTCACTACTGCAGTAATCAAGATTGCTCGGTTAGAGCTACATGTTTAGTCATTTTTGATAGCTTACCCTGTTAGGAGTATAAATATCTTTAGATCTACCTTGCTAAAGGATTTTACAAACACTTCTACAAAATGTTGTACCTGGTTAAAGGCTTTACAATTTATAGACTTTATTAGAGTCTTTTACCCTGTTAGAGATTTCTATTACAACTTAATATTTCAATCAAAATCTTTACAAAATATCTGCAACTTCACATCTGAAATGTTATAGCAGACTCTATGTGCTCAATATAAAATTACCTTGCTCATAGCATTCCTTGGTAATTGATAAATCAACTCGGTAACCACTTCTGTATTCTCTATTCCTTAAACTGTTCTTTGAAACCTTCTCGGTAACCTGTGATTATCTTTGTCAATCTTATTCCTTCATACCTGACTTAATCATTCCTTCGTCTCTCTTCTCCTGATTGACCTTACATGTCACCTCTTTTCATGTACTCAAATCATTCTGTTTATATAGATCTCTGAGATGATGATCTATTCATGCTTCAATCATACAAACATGTTTTATTGAATGAATAAACATAAAAATTATTTCATTGGATATTCTTCCTCAAAATCATACAAAATCTTTAAATGCAATTTCCTATGTAGTAACGGTTTCATCTTCTCAAATTATGTAACACGTTTCACATGTGTGTCTAGGTTCATTGAATATGGTAACACATTTTCACTTGGTTCAAATTAAATCAATATACCTTCTTTGCTACTTGGTAAACATATAAACCTTACTTGGTAGATAGTTTGCATATGTCTCAGTTCATAGCTCGATGTGTATCAACTCGGTGACTTGTCTTTCTTCTATAACTAAAACCGGTGACCTTGGTGTTTACCGACTAGACTTTTCGATAGTATTAACCAACTAGAGTATATAGAATGACTTTGGGCATAAAACTAATGACAACTTAGTAAATAGCAATGGGATTGGTTGAATGGATCGGAATACTAAGAGGGAGGGAATTAGTATTCCCACAAATGGTGTAGGAGAACCTAACACAAAGGCACAAAAGGAGTCTATAAGAGGATAAAAATCATTTCATAAGTATATTCAATTACATTTTCATTTGTAAATATATAAACCTTACTTGGTAGACAGTTTGCATATGTCTTGGTTCACAGCTTGGTGTGTATCAACTCGGTGACTTGTCTTTCTTCTATAACTAAAACTGGTGACCTTGGTGTTTACCGACTAGACTTTTCGGTAGTATTAACTGACTAGAGTATATAGAATTACTTTGGGCATAAAACTAATGACAACTTAGTAAATAGCAACGGGATTGGTTGAATGGATCAAAATACTAAGAGGGAGGGAATCAGTATTCCCACAAAAGGTGTAGGAGAACCTAACACAAAGGCACAAAAGGAGTCTGTAAGAGGATAAAAATCATTTCATAAGTATATTCAATTACATTTTCATTTGTAATTTCATTTTGAGTCAATATGAATCAATGAATCAATATGTAAGGCTAAAAGAGCCCATTGCAATGAGTTGTCCAAGTTGTCCTAATAAGGTCTTGAATTAGTCATTTGGTAAAATTTGTATAAAATAGACTTGGAGGGGTAAAATGGTGACAAAAATACATTATTATTCCATCCTAATATGTTTTGAAGGTTCTTTTGAAGGTTTAAAATCATTTGAATCAAAAGTTGTAAAAGTTGTAAAATGCAACTTTTCAGAAGTTGTAAAAAGACCAAAATGGGAAGTTGTATGGTCATAAGAGGAAGTTGGGTAGTTGTAACTTCCACGTGAAGATGAAAATACTATAAAACCTCTGTAATGGTCATTCATAAGGGTATGTAAAAATTGGAAAAGGAATTGGAAAGCATTGGAAATATTTTGGTATCATATTTTCATTGTTTTCAATCTCTTGTTTTGTGGTCTTGAAAGTTTTCCTCTTGTTTCCAAGCCTTGTATACCCATGAACAGCCTGGAAACAAGTGTATTTCTATAATGATAGTGTATTATATTGAATCATATTTAAATTTCTTTTGGTTTGAGTTTATTTCATGCATTTTTGAGAAAGTTATGAGAATTTTGGTGAAAACTGTTTGGAACTACCCAAAAGCCTGATTCATAGCGACCAGTTTTGGGGTAATCATCATAACATTGGATTTAACCAATGGATATTTCTATAACTTGGAGAAAATTTCTATAACTAGCATTTATATAATATTACTAGAGTGATTGTCCTGGTGATTAATATTTTAAGAGTTATTAATGACTGTAATTTCATGACCAAAATAGAGTAAATTTCATAGGTTGGGAAAATTCTTGGTTTTCATTTGAAAGAAATGAATAGATGAAGGGTTTAAATGATTCATATTTAATGCATAATATATGTATCTACAATCATTAAATATTTATATCTATGGAGAATATTTGATAATGGTTATTTGATTGATGATTTTGTTGGGAAATATATGACAGTGCCTCTAACATGTTGGAAGATTTGTGTTGATAATTGAACTTCACGAATGATTTGAGGTTCTTGGTTGGATTTCCATGATGCTCTACATCAACAAAATATAAAACATTCTTCCAATTTTTGAACCTTTTGCTGATATATTAATTAAGCTCATTAACATGAAATAACAAATGTATAATAAATAAGAAACACAACCACAAAAGGAACACCAGACTTTATACATGGAAAACCCAAATGGGAAAAACCATAGAGTATTGGCTCTCAAGACAATATAACTAGTTATATGGTGTTTATAAAATGGGGTGGCGCACTGCCAAAATACAAAAGCGTCTTACTATCAGAATGCTCACTGCAATAGATATAAATGAATTGAGGAAATTTATATCTTCAAATGTATGAAATTAGTTCCAGGTCAAGCTCAAATCACAACTCATAAATCTTACAATAGATCTAGTAAAAGATATATGTACCTCTATCCACAAACGCCTACAGTAGATCCGGTGAAGGATTACTGCATTGCTCAACCCAACCAATCACTTGCAGCAGATCCAGTAAAGGATTATTGCACTGTTGTCTAAACTCTGACTCTACTCCAATTGCTTCATTTTCCACAACTCACACTACACACATTTCACCCTTCCATCTACCACTTCTCATCATACATATCACACTCTACTACTCTTCTTCATATATATCGGAAAGCTTATACACCAGGATAATATGTCAGCCAAGCACAAGCAATATGCTGCTTGAAACAATACGTTATCCAATAAAGCCTTAACCAAAAACATGGTAACAAAGTTAGCCTCCACAAGGTCTCCACATGCTTCCTTCACACATTTTATTTACTAATGCATACACCTTAATTACCAGAATAGAACAGGGGTCAACTAGACCCATAAATACGAACCCATCCGCACAACAACTCCAAACTCCAAGATATAGATACCACACATACCACAGATGTTGGAACACAAAATATGATAGATACAACTAATATAACTAACATGGCAGATGTGAGAACACACAACTAATACCAAGACAAAATATAAACCAAAATTAGCATAACTCAAGATTCTGGATATGGGGATCTTTAGAAAATTACTCTAGTAGATCATATCTCATACCTTTCTTCCAACAATACCAAAATAACAACACCAATATCATACACCATTTGGTCCAAATCGGATAACCAGATTTGACATCAATGACAACAATGATAGTATTCACACAAGTCTAACAATCTACCCCTTTTTCATTAATGGAAAAAAATCTCAAAAAGAAACTTATCTACATATGAATCCCCCTAACTCATATATCTCCTTATTTCTCCTATACAAATACCTTACTCCATTTTCCTTTCTCCTCCTTTGACATCAAGGACAAAGGATACCTTTGATGAAAGTGAAAAGAAAGAATGAAAATGAATCTACAAAAAGAATGTCAAAATTGAGTACCAACCCAAAAGAATTTTCAATTGCTCTTCTTCTAAAATATTAGTTTGTACTTTTCCTTAAGTTCTGGAAGAACTTCCCTGGAATGAACAACCAATTTAATGCTCACTAATAAAATTATGCATTCTATCAACAAATCGACATCATGAGAAAAGTTGTCTAGAGCAGACGGATTTTGCTCATGCTCAACTACACTATCAAGCAATACTAAGAAATGCTCCAATTTTGCCTCAACTATCTCTTTCACTTTCCGGAAAACAGTCACAAAATCTTCTCTTTATCTTTGCAAAATAAATAATTCAGCCTAAAGAGAATTTATCTTTTTCCTCTACTCTCCATCCTTGTCAATCATAAAATCAAATGACTTTCCCAAGGAGCTCAATTAATCTTCGATAGCATCAATATTTGCCTTATGATTTACTGTAGTTGTTGACCATGAAATACAATGCATGTAAACTCTACTAACACTACTGGTACATTCTCTTATTTCATATATACATACAAACAACACTCTTTGTGCATCATTTCACTTCTTCAAAAAACTCTGCATATCATCACCTTTTTCTTCTAAATCTTCAACATCAATGGGTTGCTCAATCAATTTTTCTTTAACACTCTCAAATAGGGATTCTAGAAGCACATTACTAACATCTTCAATCTTGATATTGTTTAGAACCAAATGATTTATTAGAACATTCTCAATTCCATTTCACTCAATAGAAGTCAGCCACATCTTTCCAATCTTCCTTATTCCATCTGCACTGCCAATGATCTCCAACAAATTGGTCTCATCATCAAATTCTTTTACTTCCTATTTTGCAACAACCATCTCTCCCTTAGCCATAGGAGATTCCAAATCTTCAATTATCACAATGTCTTTTTCTTTATGATCCTTCTTACTCTTCTTAGATTCTGAGGTATAGGAAGGCACATAATCTCTCCTTTTTCTCTTTCTATAGGATGAACCTTCTCTAGCAGAACCGGTAGCAGGGGATATTGGACCAACACTCCACATATCTAGAAAATATTTGAAATAAACATTGCATGCATCCTCTTTCTTTTTCAATCCATTCAAATATCTAAATATTTTCCTCACAACCGGAATACCAGATTCTCATATCATATTCTCCTTAGCCACAAGGGATCCCAGACAATACATAGCTAAGAAAACAACCATTGATCCAAACCGGGAGGGGTAACCTTTCTCTTTTGACATCTTGATATTTTCTAACATTAAATCCCTTAGCAATTCACACAATTTGAACACAAAATCCTCCATAACAAGCATGTGTGCCATGTATACATCAATAGCCAAAGTGGAACCTTCCCTATTTCAGAAATAAATCTTGTAAGAAATGCAATATGCAACATACCTCACCATGAGATTGTTAATTTTGTCGATAATCAATACTCACTGATCACTCCTCACACCAATTAGGGTTTCAACTTGTTTATTCTTTATTTATTTCTTGACTGGAATGGATCCACTATCACATAAATCAGTAACAACTAAAATAATCTCCTTTGTGATTGGATAGGAATTATCCAACATGATGCAATCATCCTGCACGTGACTAAGAATTACTCTGATCACCTCCTCATCATCAAACCAAGGAAATTCAGTCCATAGATTCAGTCCTTTATACTCTAACTCCTTGACCTTCTACAAATTTGCATCACTATCAGGGTTAAATTCATCTAAAAATACCTTCTCCACAATCTAAAAGTCTCTGCAACTCGATTCTCCAACGACTATCTTGGCCTCCATGATTATTTGATCTACTCTTTTTGCTCTAATGCTCTTTAACTATTCACAAGATCCTCAAACATGATAAAGAAAAATTATTTCAAACATCAATACTTATCTTGCCAAAAATCTCCTTTAGGGTTTTGTCACCAAAAAGTGTCTTGTCAATGATTTGAGCACAAAAAACCTCTAATTACTAGATAGCCTCTCTAACACATTCATTCCAGACGAATGACATGATCCACTCAAAATGGGGGGAAACAAAGGATTTTCCTCCAAGAACTCTCCCTGAGCTGAAGCAATATGCTCAGTTATCGGAGGAAGAGATGGCTGCAGTGGATTTCGATACACCAAGATCGCTTCCATTATTCACTTCCTTCTTTCTCCAAACCAAGATTTCCTTTTTCTTTGATCCATTAGCCTTCATTTCACTCTTCTCAACAATCTTCTCCATATTTTCATTTCTACATTGATTAGCATAATGTTTGTTTTTCTTGCACTTATAACAATTGATGTTCTTTTGCATTGAATTTACTGAATGTGTTCTAGATCTACACTAATTATCTTTGTGACCATAACCATTGCATGTATGACAATATCCATGAAAATTATTATTCACTTCATTTTCTCCAAATAGATTATGATTATGACAATAGTTAACTTTATGACCAAACCTCTTGATATTGTAACATTGAATGTTTCTACAGTTTGCAGCCTTATGACCAAATTTATTGCATTGAAAACAATAGCCATTAAATGATGGGTACCTTTGTGCATTTAGTTTATGAACCGACAACCTCCTTACATTAGTACTTTAATTCTAGGTCTTGCTTGCATCTTCTAATTTCTTCTCAGCTTCTACCTTAGCTTCTTTTCTTTTCTCTTTGGCATCTTGATTTGAACTTTCACTAGGCTGAAATCCAAGTCCAGTCTTGTCTAAATGAGCTTTCTGCATGCTGATCAATTCTTCCAAGAGCTTACTATCAAGAATTTTATTCTCTACCTTCAACTTCTTCACTTTTTGTTCTAGCTTCTGACATTCTTCAGTGTTCAGCTTGATTGATTCCTTCAGGGTTTCCTTTGTCTTTTTCTTCTCCTCAATTTTCTACATTAGATCTTTAATAGTCTCATTTGCCTTCTTCAACTGATTGTTAAATTCCTTATGCCTCAATTTGAATTTCTAGATTTTCTACCTCAGCTTCTACACACATTCATTTGCTACCTTCACATTCTCTTTCAATTCCTCATTCTCAGATTCAACACTTTCCAGATCTTCAAGGGTGGTCTGTAATTACTCATCCAATTGAAATTCTCTGGTCATACTCATATGTGCTATGATTGAACCAATAAGGATCTTCCTCAAGTTGTTAATCTTTCAAGAAAGGGACCAAAGCTCTAATATTTATTATTGGATTGGTTGAATGGAACAAACTACTGAGAGGGGGTGAATTAGCATTCCCACATATTCTAAAACAAGAAAAACAGCCACAAAGGGAACACCAAACTTTATACGTGGAAAGCCCAAATGGGAAAAACCACAGAGAGTGTTATCTCTCAAGATAATATAACTAGTTATAAGGTGTTTACAAAATGGAGTGGTTCACTGCCGGATGACTCACTATTAAAAAAAAAAAGCAACTTATGTTGGAATGCTCACTACAATAGATATAAATGAATGGAGGAAAGTTGCATCTCCAAACACATAAAATCAGTTCCAGGTCAACCTCAGATCACAAATCACAAATGTTATAGTAGATCTAGTAAAGGATATTGGTACCTCTATCCATAAACACCTACAATAGATCTAGTGAAAGATTATTGCACCGCTCTACCAAACCAATCACTTGTATCAAATTCAATAAAGGATTACTGAACTCTTATCCACACTCTGACTCTACTCCAACTACTTCATTGTGCACAACTTGCACTACACACATTGGACCCTTTCATCTACCACTTCTCATCATACATCTCACACTCTATTACTCTTCTTCATATATACTAGAAAGCTTATACACCGGGATAATATGTCAGCCAAGCACAAGCAATATGCTGCTTGGAGCAACACGTTATCCAATAAATCCTTAACAAAAAACATGATAATAAAGTCGACCTCTGCAAGATCTCCACATGATTCCTTCACACATTTAATTTATTGATGCATACACCTTAATTATTGGAACAAAACAAGGGCCACCCAGACCAATAGATACAGACCCATAAGCACAACAACTCCAAACTCCAAGATATAGATACCACGCATACCACAAATGTCAGAACAAAAAATATGATAGATACAATTGATATATTTGACATGATAGATTCCAGAATACATAATTTATATCGGGATAGAATATAAACCAAAATAAGCATAACTCAAGATTTTGGAGATGAGGATCTTCTAGAAATGACTCTAGTAGATCATATCTCATACCTTTCTTCCAGTAATACCAAAACTGCAACACCAACATCATACAACATCTGGTCCAAACCTGATAACCAAATTTGACATCAATAAAAATAATGATAGTATTCAGACAAGTCTGACAATCGACACATATATGGTCAAAGTGCAAGCTAGGGGCTAGGGACATTGTAGATGTGATAAACAACTGCAGTAGGTAGGATGACCAATCAAATTGATAGAATCTAGCTATTTACCCAATAAGATAAAAAAAGTAGCAATTGATGAAGTGGATAAAGTCGATAAAGCTATTAGATATGATATATGAAAGTTGATAAATCTTGATAGGATATAAGCAAGCTGATAAAGTTGATACTGATACGATTGCATTTTATGATTGCAAGTTGATTTAGTATTGTTGGATTTATGGGAGAGATTCCCTCATACATAGAGATTGCAACCATAGTTAATCAAGGATGACCATGTGCTAATAGGATCATTGGGAAAATAGTACATAAAGTGTATGCCTAAGATTAGGGAAAATCTAGGATTGTTGTCTGCATTGGTTGAGCAGTTATAGAATAAGACTAGTTCTTTCAACCTATTGACAAGAGAGATGTTCATCACCCTAGAGAATGTCTACCATATTTTACACCTTCATATCCATGGTGAGATAGTTGTTTATGATATACACCATGGAGATGTGGATCCTCTACATCAAGTGATTGACAATAACATCCTAGAGATCAAAGGGAACCATGTTAGCTGGGAAGAGATGGTTGACTATGGAGTAGTACTACTAGTAATTTTGGGAGGAGTGATCAATGGGTACAATTACCTAAACATGATGACACATGGGATGTTATTTGGGTGGGCACGAGCTTTAGATATGATGGTGATAGAGGGGACTCAATTTGTATGGGGACATTGCCTATTGGCTCATTTATATAATGATTTGCATCAATTTTTATATTTAGGTGTGTGTTAACATTATTTTGGGTTTATCTACGGGCAGCATTTTCTATATTTTAGTGATCCTACCCTTTTTGTTTTGCCAGCTTTCCCTCTCTCATACATCAAGCAAGATAGATGTTTGCTCGGCAGGGGTTCTGATCGCTCGCCTTTCCTGTTTTAGTTTTGCATTAGCATCGAGCTACCACGTGGCATGGGTTTTCATGACACGACATTTCTCTCGGTCTGCCCGTCATTTTTTGATCATGATTCTCTTGTTGTGTGGTTGCAGAGGTTAGCAGAGCATCATGGGACTAACAACTTCAAGGGTAGTTTGTTGGGTATGGCCTGGAGGTATGCCACGCCATATGTAATGGAAGGCGGTGGATTCCACAAGTTTGTTAGCGAGCCTGAGGCTCTATTTATGTTAGTTTTTTCCTTTTTGTAAGGGTTCAGAACTTTTAAGAAAAATGATTAAGTTTCTTAGTAGGAATTTTGGCCTTTTAAGTTTTTATTGTTATCTGAAAGAGATCAATCAAACTGTGCCTACGACCTTTGTGATCTCTCTTTTTGATATGCTTTGATGGTTCTTTTATGTGCTTTTTATTAGGATCCCAATAACTTTGGGAATATATATCTAAGATTATATTGATTAAACTATGTTTTGCACTTGTTATCTGGTAGATGCATGATGGATATTTCTTTATGTTACAAGGAAATTTGATTGTATCTTAGTTGTGTTTCTGATTCAGACTTGTAGATTATTGAATGGGCTCAAAAACCATATGTATTTGGGTTTTTGTATACTCATGTCTTCTTAGAAAATGCTCTAGCATATCGCCTCAGTAGTTCAGTTTTATTATTTTTTGAGTGTTTTATTCTTCTCCCTTTTCTCAAAAACATAAGGAAGAGCCAACTTCTCAATCCTAGAGGTCATTCAATGAACCCTACGTAATTGGTCCCCCATCACTAAAATTCCCATAAGGCTGTTTGTTTTCCAAGGTAAAATTTAGAGTCAACAGTTCTTTTTCTAGCACACCCAATGGGACCATTACTTCTCAATAAATTCAAGCCAGTATATGAGCCACAGACCCATTACTAGGAGCTAGACAACTTTGAATCCCAATTTGCTCATTCCACCCCTGGTTAGCATTTATTAATTTGTTGTCTCCTCTTCCCAGAACCCTCCTAGTTCTTTTGCGACCATTCCTAGTGTAGTAATGGCTCAGTTTACACCTAGATATTTTGTGACATGGGATAATGGAAGTCCTCTCATTCCTCCAGTCTTTCCTATCATATGGGCCCAAATCCCCTCTGTTGCACTGAAAGTGATTCCTAAGTTTACTGGAGAATGTTCTAAAACTCCTGGAGAACACTTGCAAGATATAGCCAATGTCTGCACAGTCCATAGTATAACCGAACAGAATGTAGCTTTGAGATTTCTTGTGACATCTTTTAAAGGAAGAGCTCTAGATTGGTACAGATCACTCGCTCTGAGTTCTATAGGCGACTGGGATCAGCTGGGCGACCATTTTTTCTAGAGATTCTCTGACAAAGTGGATAGGTCATCTTTGATGCATCAGTTGATTATGATAAAGAAAGTGCCACAAGAAGCATTAACAGAGTTCAATTTACGTTTTCAAAGGACTTGGGAGTGGATACCCCTATCCGCCCGTCCTCCCACTGACATGGCATTTGTTTACTATCTAAAGGCTTTCAACTCCTACATATCGGTGATGATTCAATATTTAGGCTGTAATACTCTCCCTCAAGCTTTCGACTTAGCTGTCTCCGTAGAAAATAACCTGATTGATGTAGGGAAGCTATCGCCATGACCGCTTATGCCTGTCTTTCCAGATCTATCCAATCAGCCAAATGGCCTAAGTGTCCCAGAACCGGTTGTTGCAAGTTCATCCACTCCCCAATCTATGTACACCTACCCTGGACCCTAGCAAGAACATCCACCTCCTCCCTCATCTATAGCTGCAGAGGTCAATGATATGAAAAATTTGCTGAGATCCTTTTCAAATGAAATAGTCAATCCAAAAAGATCTCAAATTTCACCAGCTAGACCCCCTTTCCAACAAAATTACCAATCTAATAGACATGCTTATTAAAAAAACCAGTATGCGAACAATCAAGTTGCTCTGAATCAATCAACTAGTCAGATAGTTCCCGTGCCCAATCCATTGCAAGTGGTCTACCCTAACACTGGTAAAGAGTTGACAATGGGACAAAATAACCTGGTAGATGATACCAACTCTTGGTGTTTTCCATGTAACAGTGCACACACCCCAAGAAATTGTTTGAGAGGTAATCGACAATAAAAGCATGCAGAGCAGTGCTGCCAAGGTATGGCGACTGAAGACTCGACCTATGTGGCCCCCGACATGGATAATGCATCTTTCATTGCATAGATGTAAGACATGTCGATGGAGCAGGAAACAGAAATAGCCCCAGATCATGCACTTTTCTCTTGGATGGAAGAAGAGGATGTTGTGATGACTAATGGTGCAGCCCCATCAAGCTTAGGGGCTCCTCAAGTGCAATCAAATTATAATCTTAGATCAAAGAGGTGCTTAATAGGAGAAAATGTAAACATGCAAGGGAAGTTCCCCATTGACAAAGTTCCCGAGCAGCCCATAGCTACTGTTACTTATCCAAGGAAAAAATTTATTCCCTATAAGCCCAGAGAAACAAAGGTGTTAGTGTCATTAGTGTTGGACATGGTGGAGCAGTTGAGGAAAGCCTTGACTAACATATCTTTATGGGATCTTCTCTTTATCCCAGAGAAAAGGAGTCGTTTGAAGGAAGCCTTGTCTGAGGAGGTTAAACCCCCTAGTGGGAAAGCTACTACTTCTTTGTTGGTCATCGAACAAACTTCTCAGCCTCCTACAGATAGATCATACTCGCTAGCGACGTTGAAAAATGAATCCATTCCGCCAAAATCTGAATCAGAAGGTAGGCCTCAGCCCAAGCCTTTCTATTTGACCCTCATAGTAGTGGATAAGCTTTTGCATAATTCTATGATAGACTCTAGTGCCAGCACTACCGTCATGCCTAAGCAAATCATTGAGGTGTTAAATATTAAGTATGAGCCTTTAAATCGTGGTGTTATGCAGTTAGATGGAAATAAAGTACAGACCGTGGGCCTCATTAAAAATCTTCCGCTAAAATTGTTCACATGTCCTAGCGTCACAGTGTCTCAAGAAGTAGTGATTATCGACATTCCTCTTATTTTTGGCCTCTGTCTCTCTAGATACTTCACTGCCAAGGTAGCAAATTACCTATCTTTAGATTGGTCTCACCTTATCCTCTGTACTCAGTGGGGCACCAAGCTCAAAATCCTCTCGGAACCCCTCCATGCTGAACATGTGGCAGATCAAGCTATGCTCAATTTTGAGCCCACTCACACTTCAATCTCTGGCAAAGAAAGAAAGATGGTGGAATTTATTGAGGATGAAGAAATAATAGGAGATACCTCTTGAGGACAGGATGTTTTTCTCAAAGAATTCATTGACTTTGACACATATTCAAATTATCATGCCACTGGTCTTGGTACTTACTGCATTTTTTATGAAGGTTAGGTTATCCCAAAACTAGTTCAAGATCACTTTACCCAAAAAGATTTATCTTCTATACTCTAGACCCTGCATTTTGATGGTGCAAGGTGCAAAGTAGGCTCAAGTGCTGGGATTTTTTTTACTTCACCTTCGGGTGAACAAATTCTAAAGTCTTTTTGCTTACAATTTGCATGTTCCAACAATGAAGTAGAATATGAAGGACTGATTCAGGGCTTGATGTTAGCAGAAAATATGGGTATAAAGAAGTTAAAGGTTTTGGGTGACTTCAAACTTGTTGTTAATCAGATTTGGGGAATCTCCAGCACAAAACATGTCTGTATAAGATCTTACCACCACAGAGCGTGGGATTTGATTGAAAGCTTTGATGCTTTCAACATCCAAAGGATTCCCTATAAGACAAACACATCCGCTGACCGGATGGCCACTATTGGATCGCATTTTGACCCCACTATGGATTTGCTAGTCAACCCCCAAGCAATTGGCATCATCATTCAACCCACTATCCCTGATAATGATACCCATTGGCAAGTTTTTGAGAGTGATGATCAAATCGCCCTGTTCATCCAGAACTCAGGGGAATTTGTAGAGAAACTACAACCAAAATTTAAAGAAGCTTATGGGGATCAAATCATACAGTTAAATTCAAATAAGCTCCCTAATGGGTTAATCACCTTAGAAAATCTTTTCGACCATGATGATGCCAAAAATGATAAGCGAAAGCTTACGGCTAACAAAGGAGACTATATTGAAATGTCGGTAGGTTGCAATAGGATCCTCAAAGTCGAAAAAGAGATTTCCCCCCAAGACCAAAAGAGGCTGGCCCAATGCTGTGATGAATATGCGGGTGTGATAGCATGGTCTTATGAGGATTTGAAAGGATACAATCCTAATATCATTCAACATACTATCGAACTCACAGATGGAGCCAAACCAGTCCAACAGAAGTAGAGACATGTTAATCCGAAAATCAAGTTACTCATGGCCCAAGAGTTAAGGAACCTGATAGAATCAAGAATCATCTATCCCATCAAGCATAGTACGTGGGTATCCAATCTGGTGCTCATGAGGAAAAAGAATGGAGATATCCGGCTATGCATGGATTTTAGGGACCTAAACCAAGCATCCCTAAAAGATCACTACCCATTGCCATCAATGGAATAGTTGTTAAGCAGAGTGGCAGGATCAGAAATGTTCTCAATGTTGGATGGTTTTTCGGGTTACAATCAGGTTCTGGTAAAAGGGGAAGATCAACATAAGACAAACTTTACAACCAAATGGGGAACGTTCACCTATCAAAAAATGCCATTTGGGTTGTCGAACGTCGGCGCAACTTTTCAAAGGGCCATGGACCTGGCCTTCAAGGAGCTTATTAACAAAATCATCCTTATATATCTGGATGACCTGATTGTGTTTTCAAAAAACAAGGAAGACCATTTTGATCATCTAGAGTTGGTCTTCCAAAAGTGTTAAGAGTTTGGAATCTCTTTGAGCCTAAAGAAGTGTATTTTTGGTGTCTCACAAGGCAAATTGCTAGGGCATGTTGTATCCAAGGAAGGGTTCTCCATCGATCCTGATTGGGTCAAGGCGATAAAGAAGCTTCCCCTTCCTGTCAATAAGAAGGGAGTTCAACCTTTCCTAGGAAAGGTTAACTTTGTTAGCCATTTTATTTCGGATTTTGCAAGAATGGTGAGGCCTATCACCCTAATGCTTAAAAAAGAAATACTTTTCAAATGGACTTTTGATGGGAAGGATACTTTCAAGAAAATCAAAGAAGCTATTTTCTTAGCTCCTATGCTATCCAATCTTGATATGACTAAAGACTTCATTATGTATGTTTTCTCTAGCCCCTATAACATTGTTGTTGTCCTAACCCAGAAAGAGGTGGAGTCAGGGGGCGAGCACACTATAGCTTTCCACTCTGAGACTCTAAAGGAATATGAGGTGAGGTATAACTTCATCAAAAAACAATCTCTGGTTGTGGTTAAGGGCCTTAAAAGGTTTAGGCATTTCATCACCTGTAACAAGACTACGGTGTGTGTCGCTCATCCTTCAGTCAGAGAGTATATCATGGAGGGCGACATCACTGAGAAGAGGGAAAATTGGATCACCAAAATATTGGATTACGATGTTGATGTCAGGCCTACCAAGACAGTCCACAACAAAGGTTTATGTGAGTACTTAGCACAGGATTTTGGACCCGAAGACTCTGAGATAGCCACAAACGAATCTGTACTTCAGAACCAGCAGAAGTATGCTGGTTGGAGGAGCGAAAACAATTTATGAAGATAGGAATTTTTCCTAAGGGCCTCCCTTAGGGAAAAAGGAGGTTCTATAGGTTGTAGAATAGCGGCTTCCGATTGATAGCCGACGTACTTTTTAAAAGGAATTTTGATGGAGTCCTACTTCGTTGTGTGAATCAAAGCCAAGTTGATAGGATTTTACACCAATTTCATTATGGTTTATCAGGAGGTTACTTCTCGGCACCGACTATCATCATCAAAATCACACATGCCAGATATTTCTAGCCATCTATGTTTAAGGAGGTGCACACCATGGTAAGAACATGCAAGGAATGCCAGTATTATACTAAAAGATGCAGAAAAGCGGCTATACCACTTCAACCCATAGTGGTGGAAGAAACCTTTTCTCAATGGGGACTCGATTTCATAGGGATGATCAACCCCCCAAGCTCAGCTAGACACAAGTGGATCTTAACTGCCATGGATTATTTCACTCGATTGTCTGAGGCCATCCCTTTAAAAAATTCATCTATGTCCAAAATCTTAGCTTTCCTAGAGGATCTAGTATGTCGTTATGGTCCCCCAAAGACCATAATTTTAGACAATGCACCAGCATTCATAGGCTCATGACTCACCCAGTTGGCCCTCGGCAAAGGTATTTATCTAAAAACCTTCTCAAACTATTATCCGCAAGGAAACGGACTCGCTGAGTCCACCAACAAGAATCTCGTCAGACTCATCAAATGGATAGGCTCTAAACACAAAAGGGAATGGCATCACCATTTGAGGAGTGCATTATGGGTGGACCAGGTAACACCGAAGCAGGTTTTAAAGACCTCCCCGTATAAACTGGTCTATGCGAAGGATGCTTTGTTTCCCATATTCTGGAAATCCCAGCCTTGCAATTACTTAAGTCTTTCAAAGTGGCAGAGAATGGCCCCATGAATGTGAGGTTAGCTTAAATCATGGAATTGGAGGAAGCAAGAGAAGCGACATTCATGTCTCTCCAGACCCGTTAGCAAACCATCAAAAAGTGGTTTGACAATAAAAAAAGTTCTAGTCTGCAATTCCAGTAGGGCGACCTGGTTTTAAATTTTAATGAAAGGGCCGCCAAACCCGGCCAGCATGCTAAATTCGACGGGTTATGGGAGGGTCCTTTCTATGTAGTGGGTTACAAAGGTTACAATTCTTTCAATCTCGAGGATATGCAAGGAGACCTTCTTACGATCCCAGTCAACAGGTTCCACCTAAAACCTATTTATTAGCTTTGTGTCTTTGATGTACATAATGTAAATAGTGCTCTTGTGTGCTTTTATTTGTTTAATGCTTTCTCCCCCTAGTAAAGTTGCCAATTCAAATATGTCATTATTAAGGAAAAGAGAGAGAAATTCAAATTCACCATTTTTTAAAGAAAGGAGAGATTATCATATTTCGAATAGGTTTACAGAGATTTACAAAATGTAACAGCGCCTCTGGCTATATTTGTCAAAATTAAACAAGAGAAGAGAAGTGGAGGCTATCACTAATAAGAAACATCTTCATCCTCTTGCTCCCCTAGGAGAAAATTAGAGTCTTCAATATCATCCGCTACATGTTCTCCTTCTGACCACTCATAATCCGAAGTGCTTCCAGACTCTTCAGCCATGACCACGAGGACTATGTCAGGAGGAATGTCTGGCATCAAAACGTGTGGGAATATGTAGTCCCTAAAGTTGGTGTACCATTCAGTACCATCTGGAACATGGATGATTAGGTAGATTTGAAGGAGGAACTCCGCAGCGAGCTCTGTCCGAAATCGATGAGAAGATAGCGACATAGTCCATAGTCTGTAGATGAGTGGATGCCAGGTCACCTCTTCTCCAGACATGATGAATCTCTATAGTTCCGATGCTAGAGTTAATCCCCTAAAAGGGATGTAGTATGTTATGACATCCTCCAAACCTCCAAGATAATCTCCCGAGAAGAGAGCTCTCGTAAGCTCTTTGGCCTCATACCCACCAATTCTAGACTCCAGCAGGGAAACTACAAAGTGTGAGCAAATGTTCGTATTTACTCGGTAGCGATCTGCATTCTCTATAAAGTCCTCACCAAGCACCCATTTAATGGCAGAAATGATCAAAGGATTCTTCCTCCTCGTCATCCTATGTAGCCTCTGGTCGGAAATATTGCCAAGGAAAGCTACCTGCACCTTGTTGCTGACAAGCCTAACGGGGGTATCCATCTTTGAGAAGCCCCATTGATGAAGCCGATGATGTAAAAAACAATGTCTAAAAAGACATATTTATAAAAATTCTCAGCTCCAGATGACGATTGATAACAATGCCAGTACTCCCGATTTCCAACGTGCCCACCATTCTGCATCAATTTGCACAAGTGAAATGATTCCCATTGGCAAGTTTTTAAAGATGGCGAGCTTCGCAGTCGGTACCTTGATTAAAGTGGTCATATCCATGAATGCAATGCATTTTGTAAAGGTACATCACCTTTAAATAGAAATTCCCGCAGGACTGCCTCCCGTCGTGACAACCTGGTTGGTGCGAGATTTTCTTAATTAAGGAAGAAATCCTTCGTACAAGCAAAATGTGTCAAGTGGTTCTGACTAATGGTGGACAGCGCAAGTGTTCTCTTGGGAATCATAAATAGCAGCGCTCGTCCTCCTCAGAGTTAATTTTGACCCTAAAATATTAGTTGGCATACATGCAGTGGGTTTTCATCTTTAAGTATGTTCCTTTGCGGCGATCTAGGCATGCCATGCATTAAAGAAGGAAGAACGTCTGATTGTTTTTATTTTATTGACCTTCCCTAGCCAGAGCCAAGTGAAGAATTGAGAGACAAATTTTCTTAGTAATAGATGGAAGCAGAAGCAACCTCTTTGGTCCCTACACAGGGAGGATTATGGGTTGATGTCTTTGGTGAACTTTAATATGCCTCTCATGCTTTTCCACCTAAGGAAAGATATCCGAGGAGCAAGGTCAAACCTAAGACTATTATTCACAATACCATAACAATGATAGATCCTTTCAAAGATATCATGGAACCAAAACTCTGCAAGTAGCCTAAGAACCTAAGGGAGGCTACATGCAATAGAATGATTCAACATAGAGTAGAGCCATCTTCTATGACAGTCCACTTTTGGCACAGTGGCGCTCCCCAATTCATAGTCCCAATGGTCCCGCACTGTCCAGAGCTCATGGCGGTGATCGCTAATAGTTTCAACCCCATTTCTTGTTCTATCATCGGCTCTTGCTTAAGAATGGTCATATCACCGGATGCCATAAGAGACATGATGTGTTGTCTTGTTTTCGAAGGTATGGAGGTCTTCTCCAATGCGATCATGGAAGATTACTGGAACTCGAGAAGAGATGTCAATTTCTATAACAGTGCCTTGAATCGAAACCAGTCAACTGGTCTACCCAAGCTACCCTTGTCCTATAGTTATTTAAGGCATGAGGACCTTAAGGACATTTCATCCATTCTCACCTGGTTGTGTGGTCATGAAAATGACTGGGCGATTATGACTGCTATGATGGGTTTTCTGTTTAAATGCAGAAAATGGAAAGAGGCTTTCCATTTTGACTTCTCTATGCCAATAGCTAGAGAAATGATAAAGCAGTTGTCTGAGTTCCACTAGTTTTGGCGTTTTAAGTTCTCCTCAGTTTTGGTTCACCTGGTCCTGCATTAGAACGAATTCTTCTTCAACCAGTTTATGAAATTGGCCAGTTGTGATGAATCAGGAAATACAACGTCGGTTTCAGCCTGGACGCCCATTCTTTTGTCCTCCTATGATGCCTACCAGTTTTTTGATTGCTTCCTAACTCTCGCCTTGAAGGACTTTGGCGCCATTCCCAGCAAACCACTTTCCCACTTTTCACAGATCCAGATGAACTAGATGTATAATGAGCGGCCCCCTTCTGACTGGTTCATAAGTAGGAATTTCTCATTTGTTCAAGTGCATGGTTTCTCTGAGGAGCCTTTTCATTTGCCCACTTATATTATAGAGAGGACTCTTGCTCTTGAGATTTCTCGACAACTAATAAGGGTGGAGAGAGCTATAGGGTTCAGAAAGCATGACACCTCAATCATCGAAGACAACAAGGCTATCGGTCCCATCACTCTAGTTCAGCGAAATATTGCGGAGAACATTCTGCCATCGAAGCTGGTGCAAATTGGGCTATTGGTGATTGACGACTTATGGAGTTATGACCTAGATGGGTGCCTATCTCGCACGAAAAATGCAGTTAAACACAAGCCATGAAGCACAATTGAAGGGTGTGCTAATCCACAGGTTGATGACCCAAGCTTGTATGTGGGTCTCAATAATTTTTCCATGCTCAAACGCCCCCCTGGTTAAACTTTTACTCTGTTTTACAAAGGTACAACCCCGCGAAGCCCATTCCTCAGGCCATGCGCGAGACCATGGAAACAAATGCTTGGCCGTAGAGAAAGTAGAAGGATTTCTAGATTTACCGACAGGAAGTAAGTCGGCCTAGAGCGAATATTGGAAATGCTCCTTTAGATGAGCATTTTGATATTGAATGGTGCCAGTACAATGAATTTGACGAGGAGACAGGCGATAGTTCACCACGTGGGTATTCATCTCCTGAGGTCGCCCAACAATGGGATATTGAGATTATAAGTATTGAAGAGAAGGACAACAAACCTCATACTTTCCTCCCTCTCGACGATTCTTCTCATAGGCCCCGCTCTCAGGCGGTTAAAAGACAAGCTGAGAAGAAAGTTTGGGAAGGCCCTCTTCGCAAAAAGCAGTTTATGAGCTCTAAAATGAGGAGTTCATCCTCTCAAGTCCCAGATAATCCCTCAGATCCTTCATGGCCAATGAGTTGCATAGTTTAGGTACGCTCTTCCTTACCATTTTCCTCTTCTCAAATTGATATTTCTTCTGCTACCTATTTCACAGAAATGCATACTCAGATTCCCACTACCCTTACCTTAGCACTAGTCAGGATGCCAGTTGGCCCACATGATGCATTTCCACAAGTTTAAATCTCACTCCCAACCCCAAACTTTGTGCCCACAGCCTTTTCCACCCAGATATCTGAAGCGGCCACCGTCTCACGCAGGCTTAGTTTTAGAGAGTCCACTCATCCCCCAAATGTTGGAGCAGTGTCCGCTGATCCATTTTTCTCAGGAGCCTCTCCCTTTGTCCCATTATTTTCTCTCACCATGCTATCGCACCCTATACAGACTGCTTTTGGTGGTCCCATTTCCCAGTTCCCCTTTGCAATTCCCCTTGGCGCCGCATTTGCAGGTCAAGCTATTGCCAACCCGAATGAATATTATTAACAAGTTACTTATTCCAAGACTGCTCGTATTGGCAAAGCTGGTAAAAGAAAGGAAAAGGAAGGCGTTAGGCCAACCCATCCACACTTGCAAATCCATTTCAGTGAGGAGAAGAATAGTCTTTTCTTTGCAACTATGTTCCCCAAGGTCAATAAGCCAAAGTCTGAAATGAGGCCCAATGATTATGCTTTGCATGCTATTGGTGTTAACCTCTTGAATGTTATGGCGTCAGATAAGGTGGAAATGATGGAAGAAACTTCAAAAGCTGTCTCTTCAGATTTCATCAAAAAGAGTCATTTCCTGGAGAAAATGCAATTGGAGAATGTTAAACTCTGATAATCTCAGACCCAACAAAGAATAGAAGACAAATCTCGAAGTGTCGAGATCAATCATTTGCAGGGATTGCTGACATAGGCCAACGCTGAAAAAGGGAAGTTGTAGTCTACCCTCAATAATGTGAGTTCACAATTGAAAGGTTGGGAGGCAACCAGAAATGTGGCCTTGAAAGAATTGCAGGAGAGAGATCAAGAAATTCTGTAGCTAAAAGTAGCTTCTAGAGATGCCACGCAAATGCAGGCATAGTTGCATGAGGAGATCCGCCTAAAGGAGGAATATGCTTGATAATTGAGTGATGCCCAGGTCACGCTTTTGGAGGATAAATCAAAGTTTGAAGTAGAGTTGCACGAAAAAGGGATTAGCCTAGAGCTAGCCGAGAAGAAATTGCAAGATATGAAGGTTTTTTTTGCGTCAAGAGCAGGATTGTGTCGCGCAACTGTAACAAACGGCGCAAGATGGGAATGCAAGAATCCTCATGCTGGAAAGCCAAGTGGTCACCGAAAAAAATAAGTGCAGAGAGTTACAAGGTGAAGTGGCGACAAAGGATGAGGAGGTCTTGTGATTGCTAAATATTCCTCCCCCCGTGGAGATTTCTCAAGACTTTTCCCCTATTTTAACGAAGTTATATGTTTCTCATTGGGAAAAGGTAAAATAGTACTGCCCTTTGCTGCAACCTATGCTAAGATTCCTTAGTGAGGAACAATCCCTCTATGCCAAGGCCAATTCCCTCATTAACAGTTCTATGCTTGTCATCAGTCCTAAACTCCTAGTAGCCCAGGATCTTATCCAGTTGTATTTTGCTCAAGATGAAGAATTAAGGGAAAAAGGGATTGCGGATCATCGACAATTAATAAAAAAGATGAATTTTTTCATCAACCGACATAGGGTAATCATGCAAGTTTCAGAAACTCTTGCACCCATATAGTTTTTAGTTCCAGACATCAAACGGCGTATAGAGAGGTTTGTTTCGTTGGGCCTACCTTCTCCTTTTCCTATGGATGGTACTGTGTGAGTAATTGAGCAAATATTAAGCCAGGTTGAGCATTTACAACAAGATAGAACTTTCCTGCAGTGCCTAGGCAATCCTATTTTGGCAGACGAGGTCGAATGTCTTTTACACCCTCTGGCCCAACTCTTTGCTTTCCTAAAACTAGTTCAGGATGAACCTACACCCTTACCTTTCGATGAAGTGATTTGTCTGGATCAACATTTCTAGAATTTAGAGGTGCAGGTTTTGCCCCTCGAGGATGAATGGTCACCATTAAAGTAGGCCTTCGATCTGCTCCGTCCTATTTTGACATGAGGCCTGGTCTGCAAAACCAAAGATTTTGGGTCCTAGCTTCTGCAAGCAGAATTCCCCTTTTTAGTCACCAAGAAATGTTAATATTATTTAAGGTTTATCTACAGGCAACATTTTCTATATTTTAGTGGTCCTACCCTTTTTGTTTTGCAAACTTTCCCTCTCTCATACATCAAGCGAGACAGATGTCGGCTCGATAGGGGTTCTAATCGCTCGTCTCTCCTATTTCAGTTTTGTATTAGCATCGAGCTACCACGTGGTGTGGGTTTTCATGACACGACATTTCTCTCAGTCCGCCCACCATTCTTTTATCATGATTCTCTTGTTGTGTGGTTCCAAAGGTTAGTAGGGCATCATGGGACTAACAACTTCAGGAGCAGTTTGTCGAATGGCCTGGAGGCATGCCACAACATATGTAATGGAAGGTGGTGGAATCCGCAAGTTTGTTAGCAAGCCTAAGGCTCTATTTATGTTTTTTTTTTTCCTTTTTGTAAGGGTTTGAAACTTTTGAGAAAAATGATTAAGTTTTCTTAATAGGAATTTTGACCTTTTAAGCTATTACTATTATCTGAAAGAGATCAATCAAACTGTGCCTGCGGCCTTTGTGATCTCTCTTTTTGATATGCTCTGATGGTTCTTTTATGTGCTTTTTATTAGGATTCCAATAACTTTGGGAATATATATCTAAGATTCTGCCAATTAAACTATGTTTTGCACTTGTTATCTGGTAGATGCATGATGGATATTTCTTTATGTTGCAAGGAAATTTGATTGTATCTTAGTTGTGTTTCTGATTCGGACTTGTAGATTGTTGAATGGGCTCAAAAACCATATGTATTTGGGTTTTTGTATACTCATGTCTTCTTAGAAAATGCTCTGGCATATCACCTCAGTAGTTTAGTTTTATTATTTTTGAGTGTTTTCTTCTTCTCCCTTTGTTCAAAAACATAAGGAAGAGCCAACTCCTCAATCCCGGAGGTCATTCAGTGAACCCTGCGCATTGATCCCCCATCACCGAATTTCCCATAAGGTTGCTTGTTTTCCAAGGTAAAATTTAGAGTCAACAATGTGTAAAGGTGGAAAATTGAGGTTAGGGTTAAATTAAGATTATTAAACCACTAAGTGTCCTAATTAACCAATTGCATTAAAGAGGAGAGGAATCCAATAGATCTAGCCTTGCAAAACCAAGATTTTGAGCAGATTCCAGGATCCTTGGATAGGGCTCCCTCCTCCTTGAATTGAGTTGATTTGGATTGTTGAAGTTTATGATAGTTCTGATACTTAATGTTAAGTACAAATGCCAAACTAATAAGATGAGAGGGTAGGTGAATCATACAAACTTAATCTTCCATAAAAACATCAGATTCAACCTCGGTAACCTATACTTCAGTAATATAACCAAAACTACTAAACATGCAAACTCAAAAGCATATAAATATTATAACACTCATAACACCAGATTTAATGTGGAAACCCAAATAGGGAAAAACCACTGTGGGATTTCGGACCCACTAAGAAATATACTCTTCTAGAGTATGCTCGGTTAAAAGCAAATCCTGTTAAAGATTACAAACACATTGCTAGATGTGACCCAGTTAAGGGATTTCCCTCAGATCGATTAGGATCTTCACCTTGTTAGAAGTGACCTTGTTAAAGGATTTCAAACACTCAATCAAAATGTCACCTTGCTAGAGGGTTTTACAAATAAGACTGTTAAGTCCACTTCGTTAAGAGATTTTTTGTCATTTTACAAAATAACAGTAATAAAAATCTATCTGCAACTTCACATCTAAAATGCTAAAGCAGATTCTTATTTGCTCAATACAATATAGACATAGAACTAATCTTGTCCTTCTGCTGGGCTCTATACTCTATTATTCAAATAGGTCTTCAAGCTTCTGTGCTCGGTAGCCACTATGTAGCATCCCTGTGCATATTCACTTGCCCGCATACATTGTTTATCAACAGTTCCTTATTTATAAACAATTTGCCAACCACTTAATCTCCTTGATCACATTTCCCATGATCAATCATAGCCGTCAGATCTCCAAACTTTGACCAGGTTCAATGTATCCTTCGATCTGAAAATATTTTACCACGCCTTGGAACTTGCATACATTTCTTGGAACTTGTGCTAGGGTATTGTGGTTCAATCTGAGCTGTAGATCTTCTTGTCGATTTTCCTTTGCCATAGATTCTTTAACAAACTTCATTCACGACATACCAATCATTTAATTATAGCCAGCTCATCAGCTTCCTTCATTAAATAATGCTTTTATTTATTCAATGCATTCTATTATTGCTTGGTTGCAACTCGGTAAATACTAAACTTCACTCAATAGAAATTCTGCCTTCATTAACCGATAGCGATAACCTTAGGGTTTATCGACTAGGTTCCTTAGGGTTTACTGACTAGGTTCTTTGCTCGGTAACATAGTATAGTATTAACCTTACAATCAATAACATATGTATGATGTCAAAACAATCTAAACATCATGATCTCATCATTGTCTAACTCGATAATAGTTGCCCATTGAATAACTTATTTCTCCCCTTATTCATCATATTCTTTCTGTGTCTTTTACCGGCATCTTTATACTCATCAAATCATACTTCTTAAGATATGGCAACATCATACTGAATTAGAAAATCAATTTCTTGACATCAATGACAAAATAATAATATTAAGACAGTAAAACTGTTAGGGTTCCAACAGATACTGAGAGGGGGGGGGGTGAATCAGTATTTGACCGGTAATGAAATTTTCTTAAAACTAAATATGCAGAATATAAAGTAACAGTATACCGGTATGCAAGAATTAATACAAATAACATAATCAAAAGCATCCACATGAAAAGAACACCATAACACAAGATGTTTAATGAGGAAACCCGATGTGGGAAAAACCTTGGTGGGATTTGTGACCCACAATATTCACTTACTAGCCAATAAGAGAATATTACTTACAATAGGGGCCTGCACATGCAGGAAGGCCAACTGCCTAGAGCTCACTGCTCAATAAGAATTCACACTGACTTACAATGAGGATTTACACAAATCCAATATTTTGTACTGCTTTACAATAGCATCTTCAATGCCAAATTCATTACCGGTTCTTGCTCTGTTCTTTACATATACCCTTGACCTACAATTCACACATTAGGTCTGCCTTATAATTTATTTATTGCTTTCTATCCATATCCTACAAATGCCTACAATGATCTCTTTTATATACAAGAGTCATTTTACAATTTTCCAAGTTGGCTTACAATGATAAACAAAATATTACGTATCAAAAATCCTATCGACCTTTGTGCCGGTATACATATTTCCTTTTGTGTCGGTGTACATCTTCTATGTCGGTGCCGGTGTAGATTGATTTTGTTGATGCCGGTGCACTGTTTTGTTTGAGTAATGCTTTGTTGGTATAATGTCTTGCCGATGCCATAGGATTGCAAGGTTGCCTGTGTAATGCTTTGCTGTTATAATGTCTTGCCAGTGCCATATGATTGCAAGGTTGCCATCAATGACAAAACGTTCAATCACACACAATGTCTCATTGGAGTGTCCATATGCAAACAATCTCCCCCTTTGGCATTGATGGCAACACTCATGAGAAATTTCAAAAAGATATCCAAAAATGTGTAGACCAAAAAAATGTTACCAAAAATGTGAGAGCTCCCCCTGAGCATGTGAACCCTGTGTTTTGAAGAGCTCCTCCTGAGCATGTGATCCCTGTGTTTTGAATTTTCTCATCTACTACTCCCCCTTTGGCATCAATGACAAAGGTTAGTAGATTTTGTAGTTGTACCAATTCATAACCTCAACCTTGTAGTTGGGTAGTTATTATCTGAAGAATATCTCCCAAAATTAAGTTTATGCCATCCATAAACTTCTTGCTCTCCTTTATTGCTATCTCAGTTCTGTATACTGTACCGGTGAGATGTTGCAAGTGCTCTACCGGTGTTTTGCTACCCTATGTTAGTGCCTCTGAGATTTCCTTACACAGAGATGCTAAATAGTCCAATCTTGGACTTAGTTTAGATCTCAAAATTTTTGCCTTGTTTATTATTTTCTCTTTTTCTCTTTCTAATTTGAGCAATTCTTCCTCAAAATTTGTTATCTTTTCCTCAAAAACTGATAATGTATCAGGTGAGTTAACAAAATTATCAGCAAGTTTATTGATCTCTTCCTGTACCTTGCTCATCTTTTTGTCTACATCCGTGGTCAAAAAGTTTATCTTACAGGTGTCTTTGTACAGAGTTTTGTACTCTTTCAATAAATTGCACAGTTCCGGTAGAAGTGTGTCAAATTCCCTGTTACACTTCTTTATTCCTTCCTCAAAGAATTTTTGTTTCTCTTTTCCTACACTTTCCTTTACAGTTTCTACCTTTGTTTGCTCAAAATTTCCAGAAATATATTTACAAAGTGTATCCAATTGGCCTAAAGAATCTTTGTTGGCTATATTACAATTGGGAGCTATTGATTTCAAAATTGGAATTGAATCATCTATCGCTTTATAGTCTTGTGAGCTATAATCAGTTATTTTCTTGATAGATTTGAGCAATACCTCTATTACATTTTATGGTGACCCAATAAACTGAGTGTCGGTGGAAGTGACCATGCTGGTATTGACCTCTGGTAGGTTTGTTTGTGTCTCCATCTCTTTAAGCACAGTTTTTCCTACATCATTTCTTACCGGTGGCATCTATTCTGGAGCCTTTAGCTTTGTTGGTTGCTCTGTTTGTGTTCCAGATTCCATCTTTTTCTCTAAATCTGTTGCTGGTTTCTCTTTGTTTCTTGTTGCTGGTTTCTCTTTGTTTCCTGTTGTCGGTTGCTCTTTGTTATCAGATTTATCTGTGGTATCCTTATCTACCACTATGTTGATTTTTTGAGTATCAACATTCACAGTATATAGGACTTCAGGATTAGGATTATTATCCTCTGTGTCCATGCTCTCAGCTGCCAGTTGATCTTTTGCAGTTGTTGTTTTTACCGGTGGAGTATTTAAAGGAAGTGGGGGTAAGTTGTCTCTAATCTTGATACTTGGTGGTCCACCAACTTTACCTTTCCCTTTGTCCTTTTTATATACCAGAATGGGCTTGGGATTCCTATATTCTTCTTATTTTTCTTTTTCAACCAAGAATATGTCCCAACCATTTTCTGTTTCCTCTGAAACCTCAGTAACTCTACCTGCCATTAGTGATATTTGCCGGTGTGCAGTGGAAAAAACTGTCCAATTGGCTTGAGCTATCAAATCATCAATTTCCTTAGGTGAGTTGGCCAGGTATACTGCAAGTAATTTTTCTATTTTAATTTTCTTATCCAACTCAACTATTCCTTGCCTTCTGGCCTCAAGTCTTTTATATAATTCATCAGGAATTTCATTTAGGACTTGCATCAAAAACTTTTTATACATGTCCATGTGTAATATAACACTTTCCTCGACTTGTCCTTTCTCATCATCTGATAGGGTGTCATAGATTTTCCCTATGTTTTTCAATTTACCTTCCTCTATGATCTCATTCAGTAATATGTCAAAAGAGGCCAAGTCAGTGTTTGTCTTCTTCTTCTTTTCGGGGGTCAGCTTTTTCTTAGGTGTGGCTTTCTTAACTGGAGACCTCACAGCTTGTTGCTTCTGTCTTGTCCTTCTAGGTGAAGGAGTGGATACCGATGAGGAGTCTCTTTTCCTAACAACTCTTTTGAAAGTTGCTGGCATATCTCCTTCTGAGGAGGTATCTACCGGTGATAGATGAGTTTCAGGCTGTTTGGCTGCCAACTCTTCTTCTGTTATGCCGGTTTTCTTTAATACATCATCTTTTATGGCTTTTGCTTGCCTGGTCCCTTTCCTCACAAATGCCTCAACTTTCTTTACTCTCTTTTTAGATTGAATTTGACTTTCGATGGTCTCAGCACTACCAAATACTTCTTCCTTTGGTTCATTGGGGGCTTCCAGAAGTGCTTTGGCATAAATTTCCACTATGTGGTCATCTGTTTCATACCCCATCTCTGTAACCCAGATTGTTCTTGGGATGACTGCTTCCATCCATATCTCATCCTTTTTTATTACAAATCATATATCATCCTTGTATTTGTTGACAATTTCTTGTGATAGTCAGATTCTTTTGTTCATTCTGACCTTTAGTGCTTGAAAATACTCATTGATATTCTTTTCTCTGTTTTCACCCATGTTGTTGAATAAGTCAGACAATTGTTTTCCTACTGGTATGTCGAATCCAAAATTATTATAGCCTATACCGGGAGCTTGTTTGGTTATATGTAACATTAAGCATACAAGCAAATTTCCAAATCTAAAGGTTCCTTTCTTATCCTTCTTGATTTTTGCCAAATTGTCAATTAACTCATCTTTTAACCATTCACAGATATCAATTTTTACATTGTCCTTAACCATGTCATTAGCACTTTTTATGCATAAACTGGAAACAGAGTTAAGCCTATTTGCATGAGTTGCTTTGTAACCTAGAATCATGCTAATGAATCTCACATTTGTATCGGTCACATCATTAACCCTCAATGATCTTTTGTCGGATTTTGCACCAGTTAATTTCATTACTAGGTCATTGGAGACCTTCTTGGTTTTGTCGGGTCTGGTACTGGTGGAAGGTAACCCTGTTACTGCTTTCACAGCTACCTTTGTAATTTTATGCACTGAGTCAAGCCAAAAGAATGAGCCATGTACCCTGCTAAGAACTATCCTAACCACTTCCTTGGGAAATTCAGGAATGCAGAGGACTTCAGTGAATCCTAGGGTTTCAACAATTTTATGTTCAGGTTTCACATTTCTGGCATTGTCACATATAACGGATTTATACATGTTTTTGATTTCTTCATCACCTAATTCCTCTATGTTGCAATGAATATACATTCTAGGGTCTTTTGCATAAACAACACCCTTTGGAATTTGGGAAAAAGCACCCGTGTTGTCATCTTTCTTAGCTAGCTCGGGAACTAGCTGAAACTCAAGCCTAGGTCATTTTATAACCTCGACTACTGTAGGGTTTGCTATGAATTCAGGTGTAGAGGAGGATGCCATGATGATAAATACCTTTTTCTGCCTTTGGATGGATTGATTGTTGAAGTGCTTTGCCTCTTTGCTCAGAATGCCTTAGCTCGGAAATCTTCCCGCTCTCTGAAAGTTTGAATTCACAGTGAAATGAAATGGAGCCAAAAACCTTATTTTATAAAGTCTTTTCTGCTACCTACCACATTAATTGTTTTCCGGCAATGTATTAACTCAAGTTTATTTGCCAGTAATGAAGGATTTTCAACTTCTTTTCTCTAACCGAGGGAATAATAGCACACGTGTCATTAAATTGCCAAACCCTCAAGATAATTTTCTTCAATTTGATGAAGAACATCCTACCGGTGCAACATCATATTGTCCTACCGGTGAAGCATTCGTTGGTTCTACCGGTGGAGGAGTAACCCCAATATTTAGATCACCTTTTCTAATCCATTGCTTTGAAAATTCTTGCTTAAGCTCTTCAACCTTTTCTTTACCTTTCAAGCTAGTACTTTTGTTATCTACCAGTGTACCTTTACTTCTATAGAATTTAGCAATATGACCAATCTTGTTGTAAAGCGGAAAATCGCGATCGAACCCTAGTTGCACTCCCCTCTTCCAACTCCAAGGAGAGAGAAGGGAGATTCACTAGGGTTGATGGTTTTCACTTAGGGGAGAGACTTTACATTCAAAAGAGGGGTTGAAACCCACAAGATCCAATCCCACACAATGCAAGATTGGATGCTAAATGTGTTTCAAGGGTTAAGAAAGCAAGGCTACCCTCTTTTGTAAAGAATGTGCATAGAAAGTGACAAAGGTTCGCTTATAAACTGAGATAGGGATATAGGATGAAGCTGCGGACCTGGAATTAGCAGTAAAATGTCGATATGGCACTGTCCTGCAAATTTGAGCAAAAGTTGTCGGGACGATGGTGCCCGAGCGCCACGGTCCTCCGAAAAATTCGCGAAACGAAGGGGGATCTGTTCGTCTCTGCACAAGGATTCCAGATCTTCAATTTCAGCTGCGTACCTGCAACCTACACACAGCAAAGCAAAGAGGATTGGGGGGTTAGGGATTAGGGGTTTGCCTTTAGGTCAAACCCCGGTTTTGGAATTAACCAAGAAATTAGAAATTGTTGTAAATGTAGTGTAAAACAAGTACTAATACCTTGTTGTAAGGATGTTTGTATCCTTATGTGCGAAGGTATAGATGTTGTTGTTTGTTGTATGTTGTATGTTGTATGTAGCATGTAGTATGTGATCTCCTCTTCAATGGTTGAATCCTTGTCTTGAATGCAACACTTAGCCTTGAATGGAGACTTGAAATGATCAATTACTTGAAGGAATGCTTGAATGCTTGAATGCTTGAGTATAGTTTCCACGCGTGTACACATATGTCCTCCTTCCTCAAATGGGAGAGGCAAATGTAGTTTATATACTTGTCAATTAGGGCTGATAGACTGATTTTCCCGACCTTAGGCCGACCAGGAAAGATAATTTTCCAATTTGCAAACATAAAGACCCGAAGTCCAAAAGAGACCGGGCCCAAAATAGGACCCAGGGACCAGGGCGTTGGGCGCCCTGGTCCTGAAGGACCAGGGCATTGGGCGCTCTGGTCCCACCTCCCGGGACAGCAGGGTGCAAAGGAGGTTCAGGCCAGGGTGCAAGAAAATGTAGTTTTCAGTGTCGTGAGCAAGTTTCGGGGTCTCCATTCAGGTTGCGTGTTGTGTCGCCATCGTGAAGACCGAAATGCAGTCGAAATTGCAAGTGTCACAATTTTAGGATGCTACATTTAGCCCCCACTTTAGCGGGAGTATAGGCGTATGCTCATACTTCCGGTAAAGTACAAGGAAACAACATTGAAAGACTTTCACCACGTCAAGGAGGCAAGATACACCAAGCCCCCAGTGGACTAAGGATCTTACGACTTCGATTGACAAAGTAAAAGGGAAGATCACGAGGGAGAACCATGACTGTCAGTAGTAAGGTTCCCTCACTATGAGTCATGCAAGAAAGATATCAAAAATTTTCAAGGCAAGGTTAAATTTGCCAAGAAATTTTCAAGTATCTTGAAAAGATATGGACGGGATGTATGCCCCCCTACGTTAAAGCGATCACACACGCCTCACCGGGGGTGATTGCTTTAAGGTAGTGATACATATAAGAAATGAGAAAGGAGAGGAGCACGTTATCGCAAGGATTTAGCCCCCAAGTGTGAGATAAGCCCAAGGATAATAGACACAAAACACAAAGCACAAGGTGACTTTGCTTTCCTCGGGGCCAGTATGCTGTATGAAAATTCATGTATATCATATGTATGTATGCATAATTGTTCTTCATTCCCCAATCAAGGAAGGTCACCTAGAAGAAGGGAACACATGTGTCTTTTGAGTCAACATGAGAGAGAGACCAAAAGAGGTCGCAATGCTTTGCATCGTCCTCAAGTAGACAACACTAAGGACAACAAATAGAAGAATGAGAA
The DNA here is from genome assembly GCF_030272615.1 of Cryptomeria japonica. Lineage (NCBI taxonomy): Eukaryota > Viridiplantae > Streptophyta > Pinopsida > Cupressales > Cupressaceae > Cryptomeria > Cryptomeria japonica. The sequence goes on along the minus strand of NC_081415.1, from coordinate 355,423,255 downwards.
TAACACATAGAGGAAGTAACAAAAGAGAGGGGGAGAGAATCTGCTATGCTAATGAAACTAGTCTAGCACGTCATCTACCCCCCGATCTTGCTGATCAATGTTTCGGGAAGGTAGGGAACACGCTAGAGGAGGAACATCCAACACAGCAGATGGAGCTATCACAAGATCCAAACAAGGGCTATGTTCATATCCCAAGCCACGGTGTTCTTATCTAGGAGCTAGGATAAGTGCTTTAGAAAATTCATTAGATAGATGGTTATCAATATCAACAAGTTCATATTCACTATCAGAATGAACAGGAGAAGTAGCATTTTCATCATGAATAACATTTTCATCTATATCATCATCAAGATTTATAAAAATAGGATCTTTAACTCGCACAGGATCAAGACCATCATGCATCTTATGTTTAGGAGATTTCGGCTCAATTGTCGGCTGAGGAGAAAATGGAATAATGCTTGTTGAAGGTGTTTTTGGAGATTGCGAAGTTTGAGAAGTAGCTGCTTGAGCTCTAAGACGACGCTTTCGTCGGCGTTCACGTGCAGAACGATTTTGTCTAGTCTTAGTAGGAAGTTGAGAAGAATGAGGAGGAGGAATGTTCTCATCCTTAGCACTTGGGTGTTTAGGTTGTGGTCTCTTAGGTTGGATAATAGGAGAAGAGGAAGGTCTCTTCTCTCTATAAAAGGAAGGAGGAGGAACTGCTCCATATAAGGGAGGAATATTTGGTTTAGGAAGGAGACCAAGTCCATCATGATGAGGAGGTATAGGTATACTCTTAGGAGGTTTATTAGGCATAGACATAGTCACATCCATGGGGATGGGTTGGGAATCTTCTTGAGGAAAGACATTAGTTTTATCTTTCAAAGGAAGAACTTCCTTCTCAAGAATGATAGGAATGTCAAGTTTGGGTGTTCTAGGTTCACTTAGAGATAGGATCATGTCTTTTTTCCACTTTTGATAAGATCTGAAAAGATGATCACTTCGCAGAGGAAGAGATTGAAATTGTTTAGGCCAAAAGTAATCAATAGGAACGCTAGAAGTTCTTTCAGCTGGTTTAAAGAGACTATGATTGACAGTAACAACTTCACCATTATGGGGAAATTTCAAACACTTGTGAATAGGAGAAGCAATAGCTTTCATGGAAGATAGCCAAGGATAGCCAAGCTTCACACGAAATTGTTCGGAAGATGGAATAATAGAAAAGTTCACATCAAGGGATTTGTTACGGACCTCAATAGGTAATGTAATAGAACCAATTGCAGGAGAAGAAAATGCATCAAATAGTTTCACAACCACATTTGTTTTGTCATAGATCACTTGATTCAATTGCAAAGTAAAAAGAAATTCTTCAGTAATAACATTAACCATGCACGAAGGATCAATAAGCACTCCATGGCAAGGTGTATTTTTGACTTTTGCAACTATATATAAAGGACCGTCAGGTGCCCTGATAGTTTCACTAGAATCAAATGTGATGGAAGGTTCTTTAGGGATTTTCTGTTGCTCCACAAAATTAATCACATTCGGAGTCATAGACATGAGATCATCAGGTGAGACAGAGGAATCAGTAGTATCAATCACATTAGAGGTATGAGAAGGCAATGGATCAGTAAAAATCTAAAGATTTTGGTTAGGAAGAGCTACAGATGTGTTGGCTTTATCATTCACTCCAGAAACAGAGATAGTATTATTATCAATCAAATCTTGAATTTTCCCCTTTAAAGCAAAACATTTTTCAGTATCATGCCCAGGTTGACGATGAAATTGACAAAAAGATTTGTTATCAAAATAAGGTGAAGTAATCTTTGCAGGATCAATTTGCCTTATAGGAGGAAGAGTAAGCACATTTTATTCCAATAACTTATTCATAATACTATGCAATGATTCATTCAAAGGAGTAAACTTTCTTTCTTTCTTGAAAAACTTAGAAATAGGAGACACACCTGATGCTGCATTCACATTGTTGTTGATGATGTTTTCATTGAATTTGATGGAATCTCTGTTCGGTTGACTGCTATCACCCTTATCACTCGGAGCCATAGGATGTGATTGTTCCATTTGACTCACAGTCAGTTGATAATTGTGAAGAGTTGCACACAACTGTTGGAAAGAAGTAAACTCAGAAAACAGAAGTTTGTCTCGAATATCTTTTTGTAAATTAGAAATAAAGATTCTTTGAATATCATTGTCAGGCACTGGAAAAGAAATTTGAGCATACAAATGCTTATATCTACCAATGAAATCAGTCACTTTTTCTTTAACACCTTGTTTACAATGCATTAAATCAATCAAAGTAACTTTAGGACTTATATTGTTTTGAAATTGTTGAATGAAAGCATTTGCAAGTTGTTTGAAAGAAGTAATAGAATAGGAAGGCAACGAGCAATACCATTGTAGGGCTTTGTCTCTTAATGTTCTAGTAAACAGTTTTGCAAGCAACCTTTGGTCATAAGCAAAATCAGTACATATTGTTTGAAAGGTCTTAACATGTGTTAGAGGATCACCTTTACCATTATAAAGCTCCAAATGTGGAATTTCAACATGTTTAGGGGGGATAGCTCGAACAATGTCAAGAGAAAGTGGGCTCGCAACATCAAATGTGGGCACACTAAACTTAGATTGATTCATAGAGGCAATTTGTTGCTGTAAAGAAGAGACAGTTTGTGCAAGATTGTTAATGGTCGCTTCAGTCGAAGAGTTCATATTAGACGTGTTAGATTGTGATGGAGGTGTTATGTTATTGAAAGAAGGTAAAGAGTAAGGTGGCGGGACACTATGATAGTTCGTCATAGGAGATGATTGGAAAGGAGGAACACTACAAGGAGGAATGGAATGGTTGAATGAATTGCCCCCTTGTGTCATGTTCATTTGTGGAGATGTAATAGGAACACTCACTGAAGGAATGAATGAAGAAGTTGGATTGAATGAAGGAAGAGGGTTAATTGAAGAAGAAGGATTTCCCCCATGATTAGTGATCATAGGAGGAATGTCTTGTGTTGAAGTAGTCATTATGTTTGATGTAAAAGTAGGTATACTAGCAATAGGAGTCGTCAAAGGAATAGAATGATTGACTTGAGTAGGAGGTTGTGTATAACCTAAGGTTTCGGCACAACTTTTCATAGGCATCACATTTGAATCCACAATGTGTGCAATACCACGCAAAATATCAATTCCATTCTTATCACTTTGAAGCATATGTTTTAGACCCTCAATTAAAGGAAGAGCTTGACTATCAGGGTATTCTTGAGACATCCATTGTCGAAAATCGTCAAATTGGTTATCCAATTTCGAAAGTTGTTCTACAGAAACCTCATGGAGAGCTTCTTCATCATTAGGAGGATTAGAGGAATTACCCATGTCCTCGTTAAAAAGGCTTTTCAAATTAGGTTCCATCTCCTCAGCAATTAAACCTTGGAAGGACTTAATTCTAAGGCTTCGTCTAACGGGAATAGTGTAGGTAGGGCTTATTGTTGTAAAACTCATGCACTAAAGAAAGAGAGAAGATTTTGAATTTTAGAGGTAGCAAATTTCAGTAAAACCAGCCAATCTTCCAGATTTAAGTTGTTAAATACAATCAGGACAATCTCCCGAAATTTCAGAAAAAATGTCCGGGACCGTGGCGCTCGGGGTGCACACGGTCCTCGCAACTTTTTTTGAAATTTGCAGGGATGAAAGTTATGATGGTTTTACAGCTAACCTGAAAAAATTGAGTGATTTTACGATCTGTAGATAGGCCAAATTAAAGTTGCAATCTCAAAATTGAACCCTACCAAGATTGTCGAAAAATGCAAAATTTGAATTTTGAAAAAGAGAGGGAAACTGAAATTTTGAATTTTATGATTTTAGAGGGAATACCAACAGCAATGCAAGTTTTGAAATTTGAAAGTTGACTCAATTTCACGCAAAATTCAATTTTGAAAGCGGAAATCAAAGTTGTTGTAATTAAGCACTTAATTTCAAAAGTCCCAAATTGCAAAAATTTGAATAAATCACTGAAATTTCGAATGAATGCTAACACACTTTTCAGATTTAGGATAGTAAGAAACACAATTTTGACACAAATTTCAATTTCAACAATTTTTGAATGTTTAGAAGCCTCAATCCAAGCAATCACTAGACCAACTTTGACTATAATTTTGAAGGTGTTAAAATTGATAAAATCAGCCAAAATTCTGGATTTTAGCAAGAAAATACAGTAAGATCTCGCTCCCGAAATTTCGGAAAAAATGTCGGGGACAATGGCGCTCGGAGTGCACACAGTCCTCGCAACTTTTTTCCAAATTTTCAGGGATGAAAGATATTGTGATTTTATTGCGGAATCCAAAGTTACAGCTAATTTGGAAATGTTTTGATCAGTGAAATTGTCGGACAAAGGTTGAATCAAGAGGGTTTCAAAAATTAGGGTTTTGACACTTAACCACTTAATTTTCAAAATCAAAGCACAAATATGAATTGACAATTTGTAATAGAAGGGCAAATCTGAAACAAGCATCAACAATTAAACATTTCACAAGTTTAATTACTTAAAAAAGAAAATTTAGGGTTTTTATGCAATTAACCTCTAAAATTTTGCAAAAGATCAAACATGGAAATGTAATCAAGGAATCCAATTTTCAGATCTAACTATGAATAATCAGAAAGGATGTTCACGTCGGGTTCACCAAAATGTAAAGCGGAAAATCGCGATCGAACCCTAGTTGCACTCCCCTCTTCCAACTCCAAGGAGAGAGAAGGGAGATCCACTAGGGTTGATGGTTTTCACTTAGGGGAGAGACTTTACATTCAAAAGAGGGGTTGAAACCCACAAGATCCAATCCCACACAATGCAAGATTGGATGCTAAATGTGTTTCAAGGGTTAAGAAAGCAAGGCTACCCTCTTTTGTAAAGAATGTGCATAGAAAGTGACAAAGGTTCACTTATAAACTAAGATAGGGATATAGGATGAAGCTGCGGACCTGGAATTAACAGTAAAATGTCGATACGGCGCTGTCCTGCAAATTTGAGCAAAAGTTGTCGGGACGATGGCGCCCGAGCGCCACGGTCCTCCGAAAAATCCGCGAAACGAAGGGGGATCTGTTCGTCTCTGCACAAGGATTCTAGATCTTCAATTTCAGCCGTGTACCTGCAACCTACACACAGCAAAGCGAAGACGATTGGGGGGTTAGGGATTAGGGGTTTGCCTTTAGGTCAAACCCCGGTTTTGGAATTAACCAAGAAATGAGAAATTGTTGTAAATGTAGTGTAAAACAAGTACTAATACCTTCTTGTAAGGATGTTTGTATCCTTATGTGCGAAGGTATAGATGTTGTTGTTTGTTGTATGTTGTATGTTGTATGTAGCATGTAGTATGTGATCTCCTCTTCAATGGTTGAATCCTTGTCTTGAATGCAACACTTAGCCTTGAATGGAGACTTGAAATGATCAATTACTTGAAGGAATACTTGAATGCTTGAATGCTTGAGTATAGTTTCCACACTTGTACACATATGTCCTCCTTCCTCAAATGGGAGAGGCAAATGTAGTTTATATACTTGTCAATTAGGGCTGATAGACTGATTTTCCCGACCTTAGGCCGACCAGGAAAGATAATTTTCCAATTTGCAAACATAAAGACCCGAAGTCCAAAAGAGATCGGGCCCAAAATAGGACCCAGGGACCAGGGCGCTGGGCGCCCTGGTCCTGAAGGACTAGGGCGCTGGGCGCTCTGGTCCCACCTCCCGGGACAGCAGGGTGCAAAGGAGGTTCAGGCCAGGGTGCAAGAAAATGCATTTTTCAGTGTCGTGAGCAAGTTTCGGGGTGTCCATTCAGGTTGTGTGTTGCATCGCCATCGTGAAGACCGAAATGCAGTCAAAATTGCAAGTGTCGCAATTTTAGGACGCTACACTTGTTACATGCATAACAAGTTACATTATTTTTTTGAATAGCTTTCCCATAACCTATGCCGGTTTGTGTTCTGCATTTATTTGATAAATGACCAAATCTTCCACAAACATAACATCTTACATTCATTCTGCAATTTTCAGAGTTATGACCAATTTTGTTGCATTTGGTGCATTGACCGGTGGGAAGATTGATGTTCTGATAATTCCTAGATCTACATTCATTTGCCCTATGACCATATTTATTACAGTTAAAGCATTTTCCATTGAATTTGTAAGTATTAGAGGGTCTTACCGGTTTGCTTTGATCTTGGGTATTTGCAGTACCAGAGCTTTCTCCAACTTCAAATCCAACTCTAGAAGTGTCACCTTTGGGTTTTTGATTCTTCAATAAGGTACCAAGTTCTTCTGAGCTTTTCTTGAATTTTTCTTTGTGTTGATTTGTAGTTTCCAAGATCTCTTTTTGTCTCATTAGTTCATTCAAGTCATTTTGAGTATGCATCAGATCTGTCTTCAACATGTCATTTTCATAGCTAAGTCTTGTGTTCTCATTTGCTGCATCACTTAGTATTCTGGTCAATTCTTCTTCATTCTTCTTTATGTCCTCAATCTCTTTGCAGAATCTCATAGTCATATCCTGCATTTCATTTTTTTTTGTCATGATCTCTTGTTTCAATTTGCTTATCATATCATTTAGTGATTCCTTTTCATCATTTTCATTTTGCAATTTTTCACAAAGTTCTCTTCTCTTGTTTCTTGTAAGAATAAGATTTTCTTGAAGTGCCTGAATAATGTCCTGAGCTACTTTTAAATCATCTTCTAATTTGATATTTTTCAACTTCTCTACATCATAGTCAGTAAGAGCTCCTTCAAGTTGCTTCATCAGATTTTCCATCTTTACCGGTGTCAAGATCTTCCTCAAGTTGTTAGGCTTCTAAAAATAGACGACCAAGATCTGATACCAATTGTTAGGGTTCCCACAGATACTGAGAGGGGGGGGTGAATCAGTATCTGACCAGTAATGAAATTTTCTTAAAACTGAATATGTAGAATATAAAGTAACAGTATACCAGTATGCAAAAATTAATGCAAATAACAGAATCAAAAGCATCCACATGAAAAGAACACCATAACACACGATGTTTAATGAGGAAACCCAGTGTGGGAAAAACCTCAGTGGGATTTGTGACCCACAATATTCACTTACTAGCCAATAAGAGAATATCACTTACAATAGGGGCCTAGACATGCAAGAAGGCCAACTGCCTAGAGCTCATTGCTCAATAAGAAGCCACACTAACTTACAATGAGGATTTACACAAATCCAATATTCTGTACTGCTTTACAATAGCATCTTCAATGCCAGATTCAGTACCAGTTCTTGCTCTGTTCTTTACATATACCCTTGACCTACAATTCGCACATTAGGTCTGCCTTATAATTTATTCATTGCTTTCTATCCATATCCTACAAATGCCTACAATGATCTCTTTTATATACAAGAGTCATTTTACAATTTGCCAAGTCGGCTTACAATGATAAACAAAATATTACATATCAAAAATCCTGTCGGCCTCTATGCCAGTATACATATTTCCTTCTGTGTCGGTGCCGGTGTAGATTAATTTTGTTGATGTCAGTGCACTATTTTGTTTGAGTAATGCTTTACCGGTATAATGTCTTGTCAGTGCCATATGATTGCAAGGTTTCCATCAATGACAAAACCTTCAATCACACACAATGTCTCATTGGAGTGTCCATATGCCAACAAAAATATCCTTAATTAGTTATATCCTTAATCATCAACAACCTTCTCAATATCCTTATTGAAATGCCAACAATCTCCCCCTTTGGCATTGATGGCAAAACTAATTGATTTGACTTAATTGATTCGGATTACTGTGAGATTCAGAAATGCTGAAATGCTCTCCCCCTGTCATACGAATTCTCCCCCATACATTAGTCTTCTCTTCTTCTTCAGTCTTCTCCCCCTTTGACAACAATGCCAAAAAGTAAAGAACATAATTTCATCTCGTATGAAGTGATTTCCTATTGTTGTGTGTCAATTTAGTCTTGGTCAGAGCATTTATGTCTCCAATTCCTATTCCCTATATTGTTTCCTATATTGTTTCCTGCACACCTTTAGAAAACATCCTAAAGTGTGTAAATCAGCATCAACTCCTAAAAGATATTCTGTAGAGTCATCGAATTTATGCTTTCATTGAACTCGATCAGTGAGTAGTGTGTGTGTGAAAAAGTGAACCTGGTAGCTGCAAGCACAACACTTCAATTAAGTCATTATATGCATGGTTAGTAATCAATAATCAATAAACCATAGAAAAGCGACTAATTGCCTTCTAAAAGATGTGAGTATAAGATTGCTCTTAGATTTTTATAAGCAATACTAGTGACTAGACTACACCAAGACGAAGGATTTAATCTATATGATATTAAGCTATATGGATGCAAGATGGATGAATAATTCAAGCAATAATAATCAATTCAAGCAACAATGGATGCAAGCAATAATGGATGTAAAATGGATGCAAATAATCTAAAAAGCACAATAATTTTCAATGACTCCAGAGCGAAATTAGCGTGATAATAATCTCCAAGGGTGTTCTCAACAATCTCTAGGGTGAATTGGATTGAGAGTTGAAGACTGAATTTATAGAGAATCACAAGAGAAAAAGCTCAAATTAGGATTAATTGAAATAATTGAGAAATCATGTTTAGTTAACCTTGAGATAGATTCCAATTATAGTTTAATTGAAATGCATTCAAATTAGAAGTCCAAGTTGCATTGGAAAATAATAATAAATTAATTTGATGCATATAGGATAAAAATAGATAATTCTTTAATTTATTCAAGAAAAGGGTCTTTTCAATGCAACTGAACTTCTTTTTCTAAAAAGCTTTGAGTTCCAATTTTAGAGAATAAATCAATAATTCAATTAAATTGCTTTTCTGATTTCAAGTTCTAAATTTACAAAAAGAAATAATATCTCAAGTTTGATTTCTCTCTCAATTCAATTCTTTTTTTGTTTTATTTTCAATTCAACTCTTTGTAATAAATTAATTCATCTTTTGTAATAAATTAATTCTTTTTACATGATTGAATGGCAAATTTATTAATTAATTAAATATGCAAGGATATTTAATAAATTAAAATGGGATAATTGATCAAAATGATATTCTTGGAAATGATTTGATTAATTAAATAAATATTTAATTAATATTGAGTAATTGATTTGCCATGTGATTTTTGATAATTAAAGAATTAATAATGTGCCCAAGATTGATTTAATTGCCTTTGGTTAGGACCTTGGTGATGTTGTCGAGATTAGGGGCCCATGGTTTAGATGACCAATTTTAGGGTATTACATTTTCCCCTCTTTGAATTAATGTGCGAGCAACACGTTGGTTCAAAGAATGTGTGATGTCTAGGAGATGCCAGTTCTAAACTTGATTGATCACGAACTAGATAAAAAGCAAGGTGTTTAGCTTAACTCAAAGCGACAAAAATGAATGAAGTCTAATTAAAGTGATACCGATCCCAAACTTGATTGAACTGAGGAACGATAGAAAATAAAGATACCGAACTTGAACTTGATTGATCAAGAAGCGGATCTAGAACTTGATTGATCTTAGATACAATGAGTGATGATAAAAATCAATCTTGAACTTGATTGATCAAGACACAATGAGCAAAGAATGAACCGTCCAACTTGATCAAGAAATGAATACTGAACACCTGCTTAGATTGAGTGTGATCAAAGATACTCTTGAAACTTTTGATTGAGCTTTAAACGAATAATCAGTTTGATTTGAAGCGATGAAACTGATTAATGTTAAGAGATTAATTCAAATGAAAGAGAAATATCAGCTTGATTTGAAGCGATGAAACTGATATTCCCCTAGCAATTGATTTGATTAAGATGATCGAGAGATCTCAACTTGATGTGAAGCAATGAAGTTGAGATGCCACTTAGCAATAAGGATTGATTTTCTTTAATTGAAAAGATTTTGCTCAACTTTTGATGAAGATTTGAAAAACTTCTCGACTATGAGGATGTGAGGTCATAAGGTCATGAGTATGCCCCCTCAGGAGCGAAATCGAAAGATAGCGAGGGATTGATTATAGGCAATTGTTTGGCGAAAATAGGTTATTTGAGCACAAATTGATTTTGAGGATTTTTTTTTTTAAAAATTTCGGCGTTGATTGATGAGAAATTGAGCGTAGAGTTGATTGAAATGTTGATGTGTAAAATGAAATTGAATTAAGATCCAGCGTTGAAATGGAGCTTAATTTGAAGAAAGAATGAGCATTTGATGAAAAAGCACTAAGTGGTCAAAATTGTGAAATTGACTAGCAAAATGATCTCGAATTTTGATTTTGATCCCGAAAATGGAATCAAAGCAGGTAAATTAGCTAAGGGTACAATTTTCATAATCATCAGAGCAAGTTGAAAAATTAGGTTTTAAGCTATATATAGGATGAAAGTGTCATTTTCAAATCATTTTAACCCTCCACGTTTGAAAATTCAAAAAGCCTTTTGCGAAGAAAAATGGTGGTCTCTACTCGTCAGCATCGATTTGAGCGCCAGAGACGTCACAATCGACCCCGAAACTATGAGTCAATGGCAAGTGATTGATCTTTAGCCTCTTAATGTTTCTAATTTTGAATTTTGTTGTTCATTTTTCATGTTTTTCACGGGTTTTGGGTCAGGTGTTGCGGTTTATCGTGCGAGACAGGATCCTGTCTCGTACGAGAAACTGGCAAATTTTCTTTTGTCGTTTGAAGCCATTAGATTTGTCACATGAAGTCCACCCTTATGTCATATGACAAGTCTATTAAAAGACCATTTTGTCATGCGATGTGTAAAAGTTTGTCGTTCGAGACTATTTTCTCGTACGAGATGCTGTTTGACTGTGTTTTGTCGTTCGAAAGATAGTGATCATTTTTGAAAGTGTAAACATGAAATTTTGGTTTTGCATTTGACTTATTTGGATTTTTGTGATGTTTAACTTCTCTTGTAGGCTTATTTGGAATGTTTTCTGATGATCATTGCTGGTTTTTTTTTGCAGGTGTGCTTACCTCCTATGCTCTTCAGATGTGTATAACCTCCCACTATTGGCTTTAGTTCATGATTTGTCTGAGGTTGAGCAGGCTCATGTTGATATGTGTGGCTTGACTCACTTGATGAGATTACCTGATATCTATGTGAACCACGGGATGCTCACAGTGTTGGTAGAGTGGTTTCATTCAAAGCATAATACCTTTCATTTTCTAGTTGGGGAGTTGACTATCACTCTCGAGGATGTGTACAAAATCCTTCATATCCCTTTTGCTAGGGATAAGGTGGATTATGATCCAGCATTGTCACCTAGACTACAGGCTCTTAGGAATGTATTCAGGGATCTTGATATCTTGACTCGTTCCATGAGTTGGGATATATTGATGAGCAGGTACAGTGAGGAGTATCCGCTGGCATGTGTCCTAGCAGGTTTCATTGGTTGCTTCTTGATGCTAGACAGAGGGCAACAGGGTTTCCAGAGTGGATGGGGTCATATGCTGGAGAGGTTGATAGAGACCCCTTAGAGACTTGGCTGGGGCTCTTATTTGTTGGCCCACATGTATCGGGAGATGCATGAGATTGTTTACAAAGATGGGTAGAGCATGGCCGCTGGGGTGTACATTTTATAGTGTGGGCTTGGGAGCACCTTTTCCTTTGTCGACTGATAGTTGATGATATCAGAGAGCCAGGGTAGCCGATTATTTATAGGTATGCCAGATATATTATGCAGCCCCATCTGGGCAAGACAGACTTGTGGTGACGACAGCTCAATGATTTGATAGTTGTCATATGGAGACCGTACAGGGGGTTGGAGTCATGGGATGACTGGCGGGCAGTTTGGAGAGACCTTTTTGTTACACGCCCACTGATTGGGAGGTCATAGACTATTGTGGAGTGATTCTTCGTTTCACGAGTGATGAGGCAGTACGACCATTCTCAGGGGATCTCTTAGGAGTATACAACGTATGCTCAATATGCCGATGAGGAGAGATAGGGATGGTCACCTAGGCTATCCTATGCTTTAGTGATGCAAGAGCTGACAGGTTTACACCGCCTAAGGTTGGATTACCTGGATAATATAGTAGATCCGGGGGTATTGCCCTAGTACAAGGATTATTTTCAGCAACATCCATTCCCTCAGTTTACAGATCCAGGAGAGTAGGCTCCTCATATTGAGGATGTGGAGGATGATGCCCCCACACTAGCACAGGGACAGGACCAGAGGCAGGGCCATAGGCAGGGACAGGCATAGAGATCAGAGGCTCCATGATGGACTGGTGGTGATCCTGGTGCTAGCAGTAGTGGGGTGCGAACTAATGTTGGACAACAGAGGGGTGAGGGTGGATCCCTTGGGAGAGTAGGCGTGAGGTTGGGTGGCGGAGAGGAGGAGCGAGCAGCTCCAAGGTAGGTCTAGCAGTGGCGGGATGAGAAGGGTGGAGATGGTGGTAGAGATGGTGGCGGGGAGCTTGCGAGAGAGCAGGGGGCTGACACGGGATGATCGATGAGAGCACTTCTTGTGGAGATATAGTCACAATTGATAGTGGCTCAGAATCAGCTAGCATAGCGACACTGACAGCTGGTTGAGGTTAGGGCCGAGCGTGATCACCAGATCACAGCATTGAGAGCAGAGTCGAGATAGAGTCTCTATGAAAGGAGGTGCTTCTCCAGAGCAGTAGGGCAACATATTATGTGGTGGCATATAGTGTCGCAGTTACTGTTGCACAGTAGGTGCAACCCTATTCATAGTATATGGCTAGATCAGAGGGAGCACGAGCACCTCGATAGGATCTCGGGCATTAGGCTCCTGCTCCTCCACTAGGTGATGAGGGAGAGGGTGCCAGCTAGATGATTCTTTTTGTAGCGGGGATATTTTTTTTAGACACACCTAGTTTTTGTAGCCAATACGATTCTTTCTCCGATGGGAGTTTGTACATGTCATTGGACATCATTTTGTACCCTTATACTTGATATGATATATATACGAGATCCGTTTTGACTTCATTGTACTTGTGTCAATCGACTATGAGATGTTTCTATATGCTTTATTCTATATGTATGCATTTATTTCAGCATGAATGTATGTAATGCAAATGAATATGGATGTCTATGTTTTGGTTTCTTTTTATATGCAAATAAATGAATGAAAATGAGTAATGAGTAATGCAATTTTTTTGTTTTTCTATGCAATAAGGTCAATGTAAATTAATAATAATGAAATAAATGAATCTATATGAAATGTTATGTATGCAGCTAAACATCTCAAAACACAAGTACTCGATCGGGAAACTATTGATTTTTTGGATTTTCTCTCAGAACTAGGTCACCAACTTGAAACATCATTTACTACGCCGGACTGGACGTCATATCGTGGTTTAACAGCTATAAGACTAGTAGACAACTTTTCATTGTTTGTATTAGATGATTCAGAATTTGGGGCTGATTGGGCATCATCATGAACAGGACTGTCATTAGAGTCATCAGAGTCATGGGATGAAGTTTCCAAGTCTCTTTCAAGTGATTTAGTAAGCATATGTATGGTATCAATACTAACATCTTTAATGCTACAAGTTCCTTCATGTTGTGGTTCATTTGCCATTTGTATCTAACACACCTGTTGACATGATCTCATTGTTTCTGTGATTTTTTGTCATCTACTCCATTCAGCTTCTTCTGGACTGATGATTGGTTCTTGTTCTGTAGCTTCTAACTCTTCCTGTGTAGTGCTATAAGTAATTTGTTCTATTTTAGGATAAGGGCGCATAGATGAGAAGCTTTCTGTTATTGTTTCTTCTTTCAATCCTTGTTCATAATTTGCTTGCCTCTTTTGTCTAATTTCTTGTATTTCCTTCTCTATTTTTATGCGCATCAGCTCTTGAGTATCATCTATGACACCATTAGATTCTTCTAGAGTTTCTATAGTGGATGTGTCTAAAAGATAGTCAGGACCCCATTCATACTCATTTGAATCAATCTCTAAATCATCTACTTGTTGCCTACCAGTATATGCGACTGGAACTTTTAATGGTGCAAACAATTCTCCGATTCTTACAAATCCATCTCGTATATCCTCAGGAACCTCAAATTCTTGTATTATCGTAGCTAATACCATTGAAGCTTGAGCATCGACTATTTCTTCTTTCTTGACTGTTGATTCCTCTTTCTCTTTTCTACACTCTACTTTTGTTTGTTTAGTGTCTGCTTGATGTAATGTTAAAGGCAATATCTTTTTCAAGCACTTAGACTTAGAAACATGTTTTTGTTCTGATGTCTTCTTCGGATTGTATCCTAGTCTAGCCTTATCATGTGTGGATTTGGTTTGTAGATGAATTGGTTCAGTAATACCTTCTTTTTGTTTTCCCAAAGGACTAGTACCTGAGTACCCCATGCACTGAATCATTTTGTAACCATGACCATATTGGTTTGAGGAAATCTCACAATGTCGTACCTCCTCATTTGGACTATCTTCCTTAAAGAGCCAGTTAAGCACAACATCCTCTTCTATTTCATCCACCAAGCAGGTAGAAGACTATATAAAGATACCATCATATATAGTATTCGGAGCCAAAGTTTTCGTTCTCATAGCCTCTGATGGCTTGCCCAACTATTTTGGTGATGGAGGGAGAGAAACTAATGATAGTACCAGTTCTATCTTGTAGCCATCCATGTTTGTATCTGTAATCTTCAATCTCTTTTCTAAGTCTTTCATTAATGTTTCTAGATCTTCATTTGGAGAGGTTGCCCTATTATGAGGCACAAAAGTATCTGCATCTTTTGTCAAAGCATTATAGATGACATTTGTATCAGCAGGAATACTGACTTCAGCTCCATTATAAGGAAACTTTAAGCATTGGTGATATGTCGACGGTACTGCCTTCATTTCATGAATCCATGGCTTTCCCAGTAATATTGTATGACAATGGAATATCGAGAACCTGGAAAAGGACATCTCTCTCTACCGGTCCCACTCTAATTGGTAATGATACCAGACCTTTGGAGGTCCTCTCTTTGTCATCATAGGCTTTAATTGTTATTTTCTTGCCTAGATCAATGACATTTTCAGAGAATCCTAGTTGTGTAAGTAGATGATAAGTACAGATATTCAACCCTACACCTCTATCTATCAAAACACATTTGACTCTGTGTTTGTGGATCATGGCTTCAATATGCAATGGCTGGTTATGTGGATGATTTAGCGAATTGTCATCTTCTTCAAAGAAGGTCAAATAGTGAGGTGAAGTCAGATGACCCCCCATAGACTAAAACCGACCAATGTCTAAATCTTTTGGAACATTGGCAGTGAGCAATGCTTTGTCTAGGATTTCCTTGTGAGCAAATGAGAGTTGTAGCAATTCAAAAATTGAAATTTGAGCATTTTTCCTTTTTAACTGTTCAACCACGCTATATCCAGAGGATGATGATGAGGTTAATATTTTAAATTTGTCCAAGGTTGATTCCTTTTGTTTGTTTGGCAAGGCTATTGGATTTGATGTTTCTTGAGCCAGGTTGGAAGAACTAGCTCCTTGGAGGGTAACTTTCTTTTGAGATCTGGTCAGAGCTCTTACATATCGTGATTCATTTGGTTTATCTTGAACTATAATCACATTGTAATATTCTGAGTGTGAAGGTTCAATCATGTTGATAACGTTGTCTTGGCTGACATAAGTATAATTTATTTTGGCACCTCCTTTGGTCTTTGAGGAATCACCTTGTTCGTAAGTAGGCAAAGGGTCTTTAAATGCTTTATGATCAGCATTGGTTGGATGATTCCCAACAACAACTTTACCAGCGTCTATGAGATCTTGAATCTCATGTTTTAACTTCATGCAATTGTTTATGTTATGACCCTTATTCCGATGGAAGTCACAATATTCATTTTCTCTCCACCATCTTGGTTTGACATCAGGATCATATGGTCTAGAGTTATCTGGTAGTGTTATCAAGTTGTTTTCCAATAGAGTTTTGAAAGCAGATTCATATGATTCTTCAAGAGGAGTAAAATCACACTTAGGTTTGGAAAGCCAAGGCTTTTCTTTGAACCATTCCTTTGTTTTCTTTGGCGGATTCTCTGCTACAATCTCAGCAGCTTTAAGTGCTTGTGTAGCACTAGCCAAGTTGAATATTATGGATTTTGAGTTGGTTTTGATAGTGTCTACTACTCCATCATTAACAACATTCTTATTGTTATCTTTGCCAAATTTCCAATACTTGTTCTTCTCTTTAGAGCTAGATCCTATTTGTGTTTCTTTCCAAGGTGTGATATCTCCCTTCTTTATGAGCACATCTTCCATTCGAATGGCATTATCTACCATTTTGTTAAATGATGGGTGTACTTGCATTTGTATGCTATATTTCAGTTCGAGGACCAAGTTATTGACAAATATATCCATTTTCTCAGAGTCTAGAATAGGTTGTGGGTACCTAGAGAACATCTTTCTCCAGCGTTGGAGAAAAGTAAGAAGAGGTTCCCCTATTTTCTGTTGAGTATTACAAAGATCGATCATAGTCACGGGATGTCAAATGTTGTATGAGTATTGTTGTAAAAACAGTTGGATTAGGTCTTCGAATGTTTTTATTCCTTTGGGTAGGCTTGAGAACCATTCCATTTCTTGACCCCCTAAACTCCTTGGGAAGAGACGCATGAGGTACATTTGATCGTGCATGAATTCCATACAAGTAGTACTAAATTCCCTAACATATTTGTTGTGGGTACCTAGAGAACATCTTTCTCCAGCGTTGGAGAAAAGTAAGAAGAGGTTGTGGGTACCTAGAGAACATCTTTCTCCAGCGTTGGAGAAAAGTAAGAAGAGGTTCCCCTGTTTTCTATTGAGTATTACAAAGATCGATCATAGTCACATGATGTCAAATGTTGTATGAGTATTGTTGTAAAAATAGTTGGATTAGTTCTTCGAATGTTTTTATTCCTTTGGGTAGGCTTGAGAACCATTCCATTTCTTGACCCCCTAAACTCCTTGGGAAGAGACGCATGAGGTACATTTGATTGTGCATGAATTCCATACAAGTAGTACTAAATTCCCTAACATATTTGAGGTACCATCATATTTGTCAAATTTTGGGATTTCCACTTGTGAAGGAAATGGAGGCATGTGTAGATTCTTGTCAAATGGAAAGGGACATATTGTTTCCAGAGAATATTGTTTCGGGGACTTGTCCTAATTCTTCAGTTCTGTGACCTCCATCCACAAAGCTAGTAACTATTTGTGTACCATGAGTATAGGTGAGTCTTCCCTTTTAGTAACAAGTGTTTGAACATCATATCCAATAGGAAGTTTGGCACCTTATTTTGTTAGTTCTAAGAAATAGTCTTCCTTCTCTCGGGTCATGATAGTTTTCATCATTTTTCTAAAGTCTTTGTCCTTTTGATAGTCAAGGATTTCTTTTTTTGGAGGTTCAGCGTCTTCGTCAATCTCACTTGATGATGAGGAGTCATTATGATTTTTGGGAATATTACGGTCATTTTTGTTTCCATCATTGTATTCTATCTCATGTATAGTGGGAGATTTCAATTCATCAAAAATTGGTTCGCCTGATGATGACGGCATGTTAGTGAGTGGATCCTTCATGTAGAATAGATTATCTTGATAGGTGAAGGTTTGTTCTTTCCCTTTGGCTTGTTTCTTACGAGAACTCTTGGTTTGAATAGGCATCTTTATTGATTTGTGTGACCTAAATGTGTTTGTGATGCAGAGATCAAGATCAATTTCAAAGCTAGTTGTTTTGTTTAGAGTATTGTTTAGGAGAAACAACTGAGATTTAGTCTGATTTTAGGAACGATCTATCCTGTCTAAGATGTTATCTAAGTTGATTCTAAGCGTAGTGTAAGATTCAGTCTAGTTTCAGAAACAATCTATCCTATATAAGACATTGTCTAAGTGACTAAAATTTGATAGGTAGTTGATTGAACTAGTTGAAAGGTGATCGACCAAATCGTGCAATGCAAATGGTAGAGGTACATTGTCTTGATCTGTTTATGCTCAAGAAAATGATAACCAGTATTATGTTTGCTGTAAGCTATTTTTAAGCAAGTTTGACTGTTCTATTCTGACAAAAAACCAAAGACTCATACAACAGGATTTTCTAGACCGGATGACAATTTAGCAGCTACAAGATGACAATAGTTCTATTTCGTACGAGTTTCTGCCTTGTACCGTACGAAAATAGTTCTATTTCATACAAGTTTCTGCCTCATACCATACAAAAAATGGGCATGTGTGGGATGACAAAAGACTCAGAGCAGTTATGTTTCATACGACACAGGATACAGAGTCAGACGACAAAATAAAATGACTCGTATGACACAGGATTGGGTCTAGGATGACAAACCAGAAAACTCGTACGACACAGAATGTGATATAGGATGCTGAATTATCAAACTCGTATGACTGTTCATAGGATAGAGCCTAGAAATTTTGAGTTTTTCTGATTGCTGAGTATGATAACTGAGTATGACCAATTCTGAGATGGACTGATTTTTTACCAAGATAGACTAGTTTCTGACTCGGATAGATTTCCGACTTAAAAATGGACTATATTCTGACACGGACAAAGTTTCAACTTAGGATGGACTAGTTTCTAACATGGACAAAGTTTTGACTCACTAAGTTGTTTCTGGTCTTCACCAATTTTTGGTATTTCAGTTTTTGTTTCAGTGATGAAAACACAGAAAACAAGTAGTATGTATAGTGACATCACAGCATGCAAACCCTAAGGAATTTGGTGAGGAAAGAAAACCTTTGCTTGCAGACTCAGGTACACACCCAATAGCTAATTAGAATACGACCACTGAGTCTCACGCAATGGATTCTCAACGCCATATTATCTGACTCCAAATGCTAATGGGGGCACAAAATGACAAGTATCTTGGGAAAGTTACTCTCTCTCTTGCACAAAGATTATCTTACTTTTGGAGATGAATTGGGTAGCTTCTAATTTTAAATTGGATTTAGTCAGGGATCTGTTTGGTGTGTTGAGGTATAAACTCAATTAAGAGGTCTCCCAGCCTTGAAAATCAAAGTTTAATATACTCGAAGGTACGGAGGAGAGCTATTCCCGAGCACTGCCATTGACTTGATTTTCATCAAATCACGTTTATTTTATAGTGGGTTGGAGTACTTGGCATCTAGTCATTCCCACTTAGGTCGTTCCCCTCACATTGGCCGTAACGGCTTTAAGAGTTTTTCAACCCCTCGAGAGGGCAGGCCTACTAAAGATGTACAAATCTTAAACAAAGAAAAAGCTTCAAGGGTCTGGATTTCTGATTGTCTAGAAAAAGACAAGAGTATACTCTCCTACCTTTCAGAATCTTCTAAAAGAACAAAAGACAGATTTTTTCTTTAACCAAATAGCAAGTTAGGTTCCTAAAAATGAATTTAAAGAATACACAATGTTTAGTCGATTCTCCTTAGGCAACCTACAAAGACAACAAATCAGTAGTCATATTGTCTTTGTGCGACAAGCATATTCTTCGATAAGCGTTCTGCAAAAACTAGTTAGGCTATGAAAAATTCTAAGATAGACAGATAAATAGTCAGGCTCAGTCATCAGAATAATCAATCAGAAATGAGAAAGTTATGAAATTTGCCTTAGGAAAGACACTTGACTCGTACAAGACAGGCTGCAGTATCGTACGAAAGAAGATTGCTGATGATGTCTACTCGTACGACAGAGGATTTATGCTCGTATGACAGAGGATCTACTCGTACGATAGAGGATCTTCTCGTATGATAGGATATTTGCAATTCATGCGAAACCTACAGTTTGTCGTTTCAGCTTGTAAAAATTGTCGTACGAGATGTACGGACGAAAAAAAACCGAAAAATCTGAAATCTGGAAAATAACAAAAAAAAGTGGTCAGTCTTGGAGGACAAAAAAATGTAGTCTTCGGGCCCCACGGTGGGCACCAGAGATGTGTGTGTGAAAAAGTGAACCTGGTAGCTGTAAGCACAACACTTCAATTAAGTCATTATATGCATGGTTAGTAATCAATAATCAATAAACCATAGCAAAGCGACTAATTGCCTTCTAAAAGATGTGAGTATAAGATTGCTCTCAGATTTTTATAAGCAATACCAGTGACTAGACTACACCAAGATGAAGGCTTTAATCTATATGATATTAAGCTATATGGATGCAAGATGGATGAATAATTCAAGCAATAATAATCAATTCAAGCAACAATGGATGCAAGCAATAATGGATGTAAAATGGATGCAAATAATCTAAAAAGCACAATAATCTTCAATGACTCTAGAGCCAAATTAGCATGATAATAATCTCCAAGCATGTTCTCAACAATCTCTAGGGTGAATTGGAATGAGAGCTGAAGACTAAATTTATAGAGAATCACAAGAGAAAAAGCTCAATTTAGGATTAATTGAAATAATTGAGAAATCATGTTTAGTTAATCTTGAGATAGATTCCAATTATAGTTTAATTGAAATGCATTCAAATTAGAAGTCCAAGTTGCATTGGAAAATAATAATAAATTAATTCGATGCATATAGGATAAAAATAGATAATTCTTTAATTTATTCAAGAAAAGGGTCTTTTCAATGCAACTGAACTTCTTTTTCTGAAAAGCTTTGAGTTCCAATTTTAGAGAATAATTCAATAATTCAATTAAATTACTTTTTTGATTTCAATTTCTAAATTTAGAAAAAGAAATAATATCTCAAGTTTGATTTCTCTCTCAATTCAATTCTTTTTTTGTTTTATTTTCAATTCAACTCTTTGTAATAAATTAATCTTTTTTGCATGATTTAATGGTAAATTTATTAATTAATTAAATATGCAAGGATATTTAATAAATTAAAATGGGATAATTGATCAAAATGATATTCTTGGAAATGATTTGATTAATTAAATAAATATTTAATTAATATTGAGTAATTGATTTGCCATGTGATTTTTGATAATTAAAGAATTAATAATATGCCCAAGATTGATTTAATTGCCTTTGGTTAGGACCTTGGTGATGTTGTCAAGATTAGAGGCCCATGGTTTAGATGACCAATTTTAGGGTATTACAAGTAGAAGATAGGGGTAGGACCCCTAACTTACTTCTGAGATACTCAAAAGTGTCCCTTGGCAGTGGCTTGGTGAAGATATCTGTTATTTGTTCCTTTGTGCTAACATACTCCAACACCACTTTCTTCTCTTGAGCTTCTTCTCTAAGATAATGATATTTGATAGAGATGTGCTTTGTCTTAGAGTGCATAACAAGATTCTTTGAAATGTTAATGGCACTAGTATTGTCATAGAATATAGTTACTGACTCGGTAACTTTCTCATTTATACCTTCCAACAGTTGTTTGATCCATGCTATGTTGGTACAATTCAATGCTAGTGCAACGTATTTGGCTTCTGTTGTTGACTGTGAAACACATCCTTGTTTCTTGCTAAGCCAACTCACTAGTCTTTCTCCTAAAAAGAAAGCTCCTCCACTTGTGCTTTTCCTATCATCAATGTTGCCTGCCCAATCAACATCAGTATAAACTTTTAAATCAAAGTCATTTCCTTTCTGATATACTAAGTCATAATCCTCAGTGCCTTTCAAGTATCTAAAAATTCTCTTGATTGCTATCATGTGTGTTTCCTTAGGATCTACAGAGAATCTTGCAACTATACCTACTGCATGTGCTATATCTGGCCTGCTGTGAACAACATATTCCAATTTTCCAATCATGGATCGGTAAAGTGTCTCATCAACAGATGCAGATTCATCATTCTTTGATAGTTTATAGTTGGTAGTCATAGGAGTACTTACTAGTTTTGAATCCTCCATTCCAAATTTCTTCAAGATTTCCTTTATGTACTTGGATTGAGTAATGAAAATCTCATCTTTCATTTGCAGTATTTGTAAACCTATAAAATACTTTATCTCACCGATTAATGACATCTCAAATTCTTTGCTCATTTCATTTCCAAAGTTCTTGCATAAAGAGTCATTTCCACAAAAGATAGTATCATCAACAAATATGGTTGAGATCAATATTCCATTTTCATCATTCTACATGTACATATTGTTGTTTTCACTTGTCCTTATAAAACCAATCTTGATTAAGTAAGAGTGCAATCTTTCATACCATGCTCTAGGTGCTTGTTTCATACCATACAAAGCTTTGTTCAATTTACATACCTGATCTTTATTCTTGTCTTCAACAAATCCTTCAGGTTGTTCAATAAAAACTTCTTCTTCTAATATACCATTCAGAAATGCAGATTTGACATTCATTTGATATACCTTGAAATTTTTGAAAGCAACATATGCCAACAATGTTCTTACTCCTTCAAGTCTAGCCACAGGTGCAAACATTTCACCATAATCAATTCCTTCTTCTTGAGCATAACCTTTGCAAACTAGTCTTGCTTTATTTCGAATGACCTCACCTTTTTCATTCAACTTGTTTCTAAAAATCCACTTTGTACCGATTACATTTTTGTCCTTCGGTCTTGGGATTAGAGTCCATGTGTCATTCTTCTTGATTTGATCAATCTCTTCTGTCATAGCATTTATCCAATCTTCACTGTTAAATGCCTCTTTCACTATTCTTGGTTCAAATTCAAATATCAGACATGTATTATGTCTCAGTTTGTTCCTTGTCATCACTGGATCATCCTTATCTCCTATAATCTGACTTGGTGCATGATGTCTTCTGACATTTCTGGCTAATATAGGCTCAGTAGGCTCTATATGTTCTTCTTCATCACTTGGTAACTGGACAAATTCATCATAATCTTCTGGTTCCTTGGAATTTCCTTCATCATTCCTTTCAACAAATTCATCAATTTTCACATTTGCACTTTCTACTATTTTGTTAGATGATTTGATCAGACATTTAAATGCTTTACTTCTAGAAGAATAACCAAGAAATGTTCCTTCTTCACTTTTCTGATCAAACTTGCCATTTCTATCATCTTTGTGTACATAGTATCTACTTCCAAAGATTTTGAAATAACTTACATTAGGTTTCTTGTCATACCAAATTTCATATGGTGTCTTCAAAGTTCCTTTCTTCAGTTGTACTCGATTCAGGGTGTAAACTGTTGTGCTTATTGCTTCTCTCCAAAATGTTTGTGACACTTTATTTTCAATCATCAGGGTTCTGGCACAATCCACAATAGATATGTTTCTTCTCTCAGCAATTCCATTTTTTTGTGGAGTTCTTGGTGCAGAGACTTGTCTTTTTATACCATGATCATTGCAGAATAAGTTGAACTCATCAGATGTGAATTCTCCTCCTCTATCTGATCTAAGACATTTCAGTTGTCTTCCTATTTCATTTTCAACTCATGCCTTGTACCATTTAAACATTTGAAAATCTTCTGATTTTTCTTTTAAAAACATAACTGACATCATCCTTGAGTAATCATCCACAAATAATATGAAATATTTATCACCATAATAACTTTGAACTTTCATAGGACCACAAAGATCAGTGTGCACAAGATATAAAATTCCCTTAGAAGTATAAGACTTACTTGTAAAGCTTGATCTTGTCATTTTACCCATCTGGCATCCTCGGCATATAGCATTCTCAGGTTTTTCAAGACTTGGTAGACTTCTTACTCGGTACTTCTTGTTTATTTTGATCAGATTATCAAAATTTACATGACAAAACCTTTTATGCCATAACCAGGTATCATCTATCTTTGCATACAAACATTTATTCTGAGTTGAGTCAAGGTGAAATGTGTTACCTTTTGTTTGTGTCCCAGTAGCAGCTAACTTTCCATGCTTGTCATGAACTTTGACAATTCCTTTCTGAAATTCTATTCGGTATCCTATATTGTTTAGCTATGCTACACTCAACAAATTGTCTTTCAAACCTTCAACCCAATAAACATCATTGCATCTTGCATTGTCAAGAAGTGTTATGGATCCTTTACCTTTTACTGGACATGGTGCATCATTACCAAATCTTACATAGCCTCCATCATAGTCTTCTAGCATAACAAACTTGTGTTTATCACCTGCCATGTGATGTGAGCATCCACTATCTATGATCCAAGAATCATTAGTATTTATGTGAGATATTATGGCTTTTTCTTCATACCTTTCTTCATCTGATCCATCTTTGATAGCCACATAAACTACTTCCTCTATATCAATTTCATCTGATTTATCATCATTGGATTCCTCATCGGCTATTAAGCATGACTTTCTATCTCTTCTTCTGAAGTCTCGGTGTCCTTTGTAATGATCATCTTTCTGTCTATCATCTTGGTAATCTCTCTTTTCCGTAGAATCTTTGTTAGGACAGTTAGAAGCCATATGTCCTATCTTATCACAATTGAAACATTTCAAAGGTAGTTTTCCTTTATACTTACCTTTGCCTCTTGGTAACCCAAACCCACATCAAATAATATGGGGGGAAACCACGCCGATAGAAGTAGGTAAAATTTAACCTTTGAGTCTGATTAGGCTCCATATAGAAACATGTGTTAGGTTTTTGTCATGTTCATGCCATTTCATACAACATATGTGATTACATCTAAGAAGCAAAGCATCATCATCATTCATTGCAGATCTGAAGGTATACCTTTCCATCATTTATTTCAAGCATTTGCAATATTTCATTTAAGGTTGATTCCAAACCAGGGTTTGACTTAAGAAAACCCCTATTCCCAGCCTTTTTCCCCTTTTTTTTGTGTGCGGGAAACAGGTGCGCAACTTTTCTTCTCAGATTAAGCTTTATTTGCAAAGATGGAAAAACCATTTTCAACATGTGAAAAATTTGGAGGACCAAGAGGCAGCACCACAGTCATTGATTATTTGGGACATTTTCACAAGGAAGATCCAAATCAGCTCATATTACTCATATCTAGGTGCACGATGAAATCACAAATCTGTAGCTCATTATTTTCTCAGTTTCGTCTTCAATTCCAACACTTTACCCTAAATCAACATTTCAACTTACAAAAGAGGGAAAAACACATCATAATCAATCAATCCACTTAGTATTCAGTTCTTATATGATTTGTGATTGAATCGAGTGGATTCCTCCCCTCTTTTGAATGTAAAGGAATTCCTCCCTTAAAAGCAAAAATTGATTTAGTGATTTCTCCTTCTATGTTGCAAATTACCAAATCAAATTTTCCCCTTTACATTTTGGTCAACCTCACTCTCTACACCATTAATTCTGATTTTTGCTTTCAGATCTGAGTGTATGCAATTTAAAATTCAAGTTTTCATTTACAAGTTTGATTTCCTTGCAAATTTTAAAAATTTAGAGGTTAATTTCATTAAAACCCTAATTTTTAATTTCAAAATTGAGCTTGTGAATTATTTAATTTTGGATCAGTTATTTCAAATCTGAGCACCTTTTCAATTTCAAAATTCAAAATTTCATCTACAAGTCAAATTTCACAATTAAATTTTAAAATTAAGTGGTTAATTTCAAAAACCCTTATTTTAAAAATTTTAAAAGTTTTTAAAATTAACTTTGTGAGTTGTTTAAATTTTGAATTTCACACTTCAAATTTGGTTGTTAATTTCAATTACAATCTTGGATCCAATTTTAAATTCAAATTTTTAAATTAAGTGGTTAATTAAAAGAGCCCTAATTTTAAAATTTAAAATAATCTTGTGCATTTGCCAATTTTTCAATTTCCAAATTTCAATCCTAGATCTAATTTTAAATTTTAAAATTAAGAGGTTCTTTTTACAAGGCCCTAACTGTAAATTTAATTTTCTTGTGGATAACTTTAAATTTAAATTTTAAAATTAAGAGGTTATTTAACAAAGCCCTAATTTTAAATTTAAATTTTATTGGGTAAAATCAAATCTTCTAATGGGTAATTTTAAATTTAAATTAAGAGGTTATTTTCAAAGCCCTAATTATAAATTTAAATTTCATAGGAGGTTGCATAAATTTTCAAAAATTGAATAATCATTTTTCTAAAATTTTGCATTATTCAATTATTTTGCAAATTCCAATTTCCAAATCTCAACTTTCAAATTCTCATTTTTCAAAATTTAAATTTAAAAAAAAAAAATCAAATTTTTGAATCCCATCAATTTACATAAATTAAGTGGTTTTATTTATAAAATCTTAATTTATTTCAAATAATTTGCTTGGACTTAAATTTCAATATTCATCATGGCAATTAATGGATTTGACCTATTTTCTTTTTCACATATGATTACATTGCTTTTTACGAACATTTATTATAATCATGTGTTGGATAATGGCTTATTCCACTTCATGTTACTTCTTTTCATTCATAGCACTTGGACATATTGCATTTTTTGGATTTCCAAGTTGATTCTTTTTCATAAATTAGATCTCAAAGCTTTCATTTATTGTGTACGTTATATTATGGTGATGTTTTTTGGCAAATGCATTTCATACGTAGATCACCTAAAAGCTTTTGTAGAGCCTAAGCCTAGAGATGACACTGAGAAACCTAATAATTGTAACTCTCCTAGGGTATCTTATGTGAATGAAGAAAGAGCTAATTTGATTATCAATGATCTCTCTAATGGATAGTAAGCATTGAAGAGAAACATGACCCCATCTTCTTCTCATACACATACCCTTGTGCAAGAGGGGCAAGATCAAAATATTGATGTTTTCATCTCTTTATATCCATCTTATTCTCCAAGAGCTTATCTTAAACATCAAAACATTTGTAGAGAAGATGATGTCATGCATTTCATTCATGATCTTGTTGGTATTTTGGTATGTTTTTGTCATTGATGTCAACACCTATAACACTTATCAACTCTGACACTTTGGAGGATCAGCAATGTTCACCGACAAGCAAGTGACTTATGCACAGTCACCAATATCTAGTACACCGGCATGATATATTGTTCACCAGCACTTGGAATGACATGGAAAACACTTGGTTATGTTGAAGACATCATTTGGACACTTTGTCTTGGAGATTTAATCATTAGCATATTCATATTTGCATATTTGCTATTACCGGCAAATAGGTCCAGAATAAGCACCGATAGGCTTATCTATTCCAGATCAGCACAACACGCTTTGGAGATGATTTTGTTGTTATTGTAAATGTATTAAGCTGACATGTTGAATCGGATATTGCATCGGTTATTGTTTTACTTGTAATTATTTTATTGTAATATCTTTTAGAGCTGACCTACTAAAATTGGTCTTAGGTTATGGTATATATGTAAGATCTTATTTGTAAGATCAAAAAGCTATTAGGATAAGGAATTGTAAGAAGGTATATGCAAGAACAAGAAGAGCTATACACAAAGACATCATTTGAAGGTAAATAAAGGTTTTTTTAAAGGCAATCAGAACTACACCGGTACTAAATCCAGCATATGAAGATGTTATTTTGAGCAGTACATCATTATTGGATTTAACGATCCAATTGTATTCAGTGTGACTCCTATTTGTGTTTGAGTAGTGAGCTCTAGGTGCTTGGCCTTTCTACATGTGCAGACCCCATTTGTATACACATACTATCTGTAGTAGTATCATTTGATTGTGGGTAAGGTTTCCCACTATGGTTTTTCCCCTTATAGGGTTTCCACGTACAAATATTGGTGTTATGTGTTGTGGATGTTATTGTCTGTCTGTTTCATGCATTAATCTTTACCGGTACTGTAATTAACTGATAAACTGTCTACTAGCATAAAGTTTGGTTTACCGGTATTAAGCATTAAGGTTGGTTAAGTTGTTTTTGGTTTGAATTTATTTGACAACTTATTCACCCCCCCCCCCCCCCCTCAGTTGTCTCCGGGACCTAATAGATCTCTCTCCCCATATAACATTAAGTAAGTATGAGGCCTTAGATGATAAGGATATTTCTTCCCAATCTACCAAACAGGATGTGCATGATGAAAGAAAGGAAAATCCTCCTCTACAAGATATTCCCTCTTCATCTACTAATCCTTTCATTCCTTCTAAACATCCTTATACTAAAAACTACAAAGAAATTTATTATATTGTTCCCCCACCTTATCAATTAAAATATTCTTATAGGAGTGGCTTTAACATAATATAAAAACAAGGTTTTAGAGGACAAGGACTTGGAAATTTTGAACAAGGAATTAGAGCCCCTATAAATCCTCCTACACAAATCACCGCAAGAGGCCTAGGAAATGATAATAAATCTCCTCTAGATGAACTCCTTAGGATTCAAGACCTTAAATATTATCTTGCAAGACAACAAGTCATTCATTCTCGTAAAAGTACTTCTTCTTCAAAAGCTCATTTTGGTTCATTTCATCAAACTCATGATCACCATGCCGATGATTCTCCCGATTTTTAAAATTCAATAAAAGAATGTATCGATAGTGGTAAAGTTAAAATTATAGATTAAATTACTTCTTATTCTAAAAAAAAATATTGTCCTCAATCTCAAAAGAATAATCCTACACTCATTAATGATCAAGAAAGATTAGTAACCAGAATCTTTTGGAAATTAAAGTATGACAAGAATGTTGTTTTTCCTTTTGTGAAGTTTAGCAATAAACATAAAAAAGGAAATGGATATTTTCTTTTTCATCATGGTGGTTCTCATTCTCTTGGAAAGTGTAAATCATTTAAGGAATTTGTTTAAGAACAATACGATCATTCCTATATATGTTTTTCAATAGATCTTGCTCTCTTTCTAAGTGAAAA
This sequence comes from Cryptomeria japonica, assembly GCF_030272615.1. Lineage (NCBI taxonomy): Eukaryota > Viridiplantae > Streptophyta > Pinopsida > Cupressales > Cupressaceae > Cryptomeria > Cryptomeria japonica. The sequence continues at coordinate 355,394,673 of NC_081415.1, read as the reverse complement.
GATAGTGTGTTAGCAATCCTTTCACCCTCATGTTTCTCCTCACCCTATGACATAAGTAGTTAACTTAATTGGGGGATCTCTTTTTATTAGAGATGGCTCTTTTTCAACTTCAAACATCTTGAGGTAGCAACATGCTCCTCTTTTATCTATATCCAATCTTTTATATTTTCATCATTTCCTTTTATGGATTGCATTATCCATAAATTGATGTCCTTTCTTGCATGAAATTATCCTTCATGCAAGAAGATGTTTGTTCCTTGGTTAGGACCTATTTCTTGCTTGAAATGGTACATCTTGTATGAATGGTCTCTCCTTAGAGAGGTTTTGTGATCCCTCTTCTATCTTGCTCTTTCTCTTTTAAGATATTACCTCTTCTTTTGTGTTGCATTATTCATAACGTGATGTCCTTTCTTGCATAGGGTTATCCTTCATGTGAGCACGTGATTGTTCCTTGGTTAGGATATATTCCTTGTTTGAAACGATGTGTCTCTTATAAACAACCTATCTTTAGATTATGTGTGGTTCTTCTCCTTGTTCTCTTGCTTGGGGGGGAAAGGATGGATTTTTTCCTCCTTCTCTTTCTATATAATGTATCACTATGCCCTTTAGGGGTTGCATTTTCAATATTTTGATATCTTTTCATATGTATCTTATGATCAATCCCTCCTTAGTGAAATATGTTATATTTCTTTCTTTCTCTCTTTCTCTCTCTCTTTGAAGATTACCTCTTCTTTTGAGTTACAGTTTACATATACTAATATCTTTTATTATATTGGATATCTATTCATGTAAGAATATTGTGCATTTTCTTATTCCTAATCTCTCCTTATAGGACATTGAATTCTTCTCATTTCCCTTACACTTGGGGGGCAATGATATCTCTCTCTCTCTCTCTCTATAAGGATGCACCTTTCCTTTGTTGAGTGGTGTTTGTTTCATGATTTGGTGTCATTCCTTGTGTGAGTTGTTGTTTTCTCAAGGATTCTCTCTTATACAAGAGGTGTAAGTCCTTAGATACAACCTCTTCTTCACTTGGAAATGTACATCTATCATAAACTTACCCCTCGCATTGGGTCAAAAGTGTGTAATCCTTCATCAAGAATCCCTTTCACCTAGCAATGGGAGGAAGGAATAAATTCTTGTTCTCCTTCCCTTCTTTTGGTAGAAGATGTTATGTTTGGTCAAGCACTAACACATTTGGGGTCATTTTCCAATGAACTATCATCGTAATTCTGACATATTATTGTTGTAGATCTGATGAAACAGAAAAAAGATTTTCGTCGCTCAAATTTTGTCAGGTTATTCGACTGACAAATGTTCGTCAGAATTCCAACGCCTTCTTTGTCGGAAGTTGACACATAATGTGGCGGTCTAATTTGTTGGAATTTCAACGAAGTTGCCAATCTTTTGATGAACCATGCACTGAATTTTTCATCAGAATTCCAATAAAAAAGGGCATTATGCTCCGACGAGAATGGTGCACCTGCAATGAAATTTTTTATCGCAGGTACAACATTCCTGTCAGAGCATAGTGCCCTTTTTTGTCAGAATTTTGACAACAAATGCAAGGAAGCTCTGATAGGAATGGTGCACCTGCAATGAAATGTTTCATCGTAGGTACAACATTCTTGTTCAAGCATAGTGTCCTTTTTTATCGGAATTCTGACAACAAATGCAAGGAAGCTCCAATGAGAGTTTTGTGCCTATGATGAAATATTTTGTCGTAGATACAACACTCTTGGTGGGGCCTATGTTGGGCATGTCTGTCAGAATTCCAATGAACATGCTATATTTAAAAAAATTTCCATTAGGGAATATAAAGTGTTTCAAATATGGGATATGATTTGATAAGCTTTCTCAAATATTGAACTACCCCTATATAACTCCTTACCTCAATGACTAACTAACTATGGTAAACTATATATTCTAACAATATACAAAATCAACAATCCTATATATTCTAACAATATACAAACACAACCAAGAGGGACTCTTTGGGTAATGAAGACCCCGATAAAGCATGGATATGAGAGTGAGATGCAGAGATTACAATCATAGAAACACACTAAGATTATAAAGATCTCAAACCACAAAGTGACCTCTCATAGTCCATAAGAAAAGATGTTCATATACAGGGATTGGATCAGAAAAAATTGTAGCAAGTTAATGACAGAGAGTAGAAGCAATTAACAACTTTACCCAAGAAAGGATTTGATCCAATGCCAAAAGGGCCAAAGGCAGTTACAATGATTTAGGGTTAAAGGGGTATAAGATTTAGATGAATGAGAACATGATAGTATCATAGCAGAAATATCAATAAATCTTTGATAGTCCCAAAGTCTGATAGACCTACAATACATAGTCAAAATAGTAACACCATTTAAACAAAAGGACAATTCACAGTTATATAGACTATCAAGAGTATCGGTCACAACAGAATGCAAGCATTGTCACAAAATGTCAAAGATAAAGCTACATTGATATTTTAAAGCCTCAACATAGAACCAAGATAAGCATTATTAAGAGGTGTATGAGCAACTATGGTAGTTAGGAAAGAAAAAACACAAGACAATGTACAGCATCACAGAATCTAGTCATATGATAAAGGCATTAGGGACATATTTCAATTTCAATGAAAAAAATATCTTATCAAGGCACAATGATATTAATAAGATTGAAATTAGTCACTAGGATGAAAAGGTGACCCTTGGAGTCACCAATCAAGTTGAACATCTAGTGAACGTGATGGAACTAGTTCCTAAACAAGATAGACTGAAACTTAAGATTGAACCTAATATCACCTTTACCCAAATTGGTAACTCAAAGCATACACCTGATGGACCAATATACATTACTACTATAACTAATGACAAACCCACATATAGGGTGCTTATTGATCCACTACGTATGGTTAATATGAATACAAAAGAATACCTTTTCACATATGCATTATATTGAGACAATTATGATAAATTTGAAGTCTTGATTAAGGTGCAGGATGGTTTCACTTGTCCCATAATTGGTTCCATCACCCTCAAGTTAAAGTTGAATTTAAAAGCTTAGATGTTCCTTTTACCGTTATTTTTACCTTAGACCAATTTCAGGTGAAGTCGACTCAATTTTTTAGGCAGTGCCCTATGTATTCCATTAAAATGTTAAAGTTCTTAGTTCAAGGACAAGTGTAAACTATATTTCATAGTGGGTTCTAGCCCTTGTTTAGACAACTATTTGGTGTATTTGGTGACTGCCCTTTTAAAAAGTTAAATGAATATTTGCCTATGTAATCAGCAATATGAATATAAACAACAAAATCTATTTTCTATAATCAGCAATATGAATATAAACAACAAAATCTTAATCAAGGAAGGACCTTTGATGGTCCCCACTAAGTAACTTCTTGTGCTATTGTTTGTGTTGGCTCTGTTGGACCCTACAATTAGGATTCAATACATATTATTTAATAAGATTAATAGTGGAGCATAATAAAATATTGGAAAGTATGTTACCTTATTGAGCTTCTCTTTGTTTCAAGAATAGTTTAATATTCTCTACTTAATAGGGCCAACCATGTGAAGGTGGAATCTCATTTGGCCCTTTCCCCCCCATCATCACTCTAAATTCCCAGTTAAAATATAACATTCATTCATTCTTTCATCTATTAATAATATAACATCCATTCATTATCACATAACTTTCATTAACACATAACATTCATTAACACGTAACATTCATCAACATTCACAACTTCACAACATTATTTCAAGGAGGAATTAGAATAGATCCAAAACTCAATACAGAAAGATGGCTATAAAAAGTATCCTTAGGCTAAGGAAGATGATATATTAGTAAAACTTCACAACATTATTTTTAGGGAGTAAATCTATTGGAGATAGAGATCCAGGGCTATCTGGCTCACAGCTAGGGACAGAAATACTAAATTTTTCCACATGACTTCTATGAAACATAAAGTTGTGAATAGAATTTATAGATTGATTGTTGAGGACAAAATTCTTCTTAATGAGGATGATATTAGGGATGAAGTTGTTAGTTTATTTTCTCAGCTCCTCACCGGTAGCAAGGAGATTGATTATACTAAGCAACAGGATCTGGTTGACATCATCCCCAAGATTATTGATCCTAACCAGAATAAGGCCCTTTCTGCTATCCCCTCTACTGAGGAAAATAAAAAAGTTATCTTGTTCTTTCAGGGGGATAAGGCTCTGGGACCTGATGGTTTCCCCACATTTTTCTTCCAGGAATTTTGGCATATTGTGGGAAAAGACACGGTTAATGCAGTCAAAGAATTTTTTGGTTCAAGAAGAATCCTTAAGGAAATCAACTCCACTTTTATTGTCTTAATTCCTAAGGTGGCTTGGGTGGATTCCATGAGAAAATTTAGGCCTATAAGTCTATGTAAATCCTTTTATAAGATCATATCTAAAGTTTTGACTTCCAGGAATTTGGTTGTTCTCCCCTTTATCATCTTTGAGGAGCAAAAAGGATTTGTCCCTGGTAGGCAGATTTTGGATTCTATCATTCTTGTGCATGAGAATATTCATTCTCTCAATGTTGCCAATAAAGAAGGATTTCTGATAAAGTTGGATATGGTGAAAGCTTATGATAGAGTGGAATAGAAAGCTCTTTTCAAAATTATGGAGGCTTTTGGTTTTGATGAGAAGATAATCAAAATCATTAGAGAGTTGGTCTCCACCCCAATATTTTCAATTCTCATTAATGGATCTCCTTCTAGATTCTTTAAATCGTCTAGGGGGCTCATACAAGGAGATCCCATATCTCCTATCCTATTCACCATCTTGGTGGAGAGCATGAGAAGACTAATCCAAAAAATGAAAGTGAATAAAATTGTCAAAGGTCTTCAACCTTCCTCTGCTAATGTGTTTTGTTCTCACCAATAATTTTTTGATGATACTATCTTAATGGGATACTCTTATGTTGGGGAGGCTGTTGTCTTTAAAGGTGCTCTTATTTCTTATTCATTGGCTATAGGCCAGCAAGTCAATTGGGACAAGTCTGCTATATACTTCATGAATACTCCTATCATAAGACATCAGAGAATTGCTAATATCATTGGGTGCAAGGTGGAAATGCTCCCCTCTACTTATTTGGGTCTCCCATTGGGATTTGTTCCCCCAAACTCCTTCTGGAATATGTTAATTGACAAACTCAACAAAAAATTAGCTAGCTAGAAAGGATCCATGTTATCTCAAGCTGGAAAGTTGTAGCTCCGTTAAGCCAGTCTCCAAAATCTGCCTGTCTATGCTCTGTCTTTTTGGCATTTCGGCTAAATTTACTGAAGCCTTAGAAAGGATTTAGAAAAGATTTCTTTGGTCAGGGGTTGAAGAAAAAAAGAGAATATCCTTGGTTGCCTAGGACAAAGTGTGTAAGCCAAAGAGAAAAGGAGGTCTTGGTATTAAAGCTCTCAAAACTTTTAATAAAGCTCTTCTTGCTAAACAAATATGGAGGGCTTATGGCATTAAGAAAGATTGGAACCGGATTTGGTTTGACAAATATATTCATGATCAACCTCTCCAGGCTCTCCTCTACTTTGAAGGCATCCCTGTTGAGTCTTTCATTTGGAACAGTATTATCAAATCCATAAAAGTGGCCAAAGCTGGAGCTGGATGGGTCCTTGGAAAAAGTGACAAAATTAGGTTCTAGGAGGATCCTTGGATTAAAGATGAACCTCTCTTTAATCAAGACTGCAATTAGTTCATTGATGAATGTAAAAGGAGGTTTGGGTCTATGGTGTGTAACTACTGGAAGGAGAATAGATGGGTTAGGATTTATGTTCTTTATGCTGGGTTTTCCTTGCTTCAGCAGGAGCTGCTGTCTTTTTCTATTAACAAAGACTCTGATGATGTGTTCCTCTGGAAGAGTAATCCTAGGGGAGACTTCATGGTTACCTTAGCCTATAAAAACACATTTACCCATATCAGCAACCCTATATGGGGTAAATTTTGGAATACAATTCTTATCCCTAAAGTCAACATGTTCTTTTGGCTTGCCACTCACAATAGGATTCTTACTATTGATAACTTGGCCCGAAGAGGTTTTATGTTCCCTAATAGGTGTGAGCTATGTCAGAAAGAGGAAGAATTAGTTGATCATCTGTTCATCCATTGCTCCTTCACTTGGGAAATCTGGAGTAAGTTTTTGGTGAATTGGAAAGTTGATTGGGTTATGCACAAGAGTCTCAAGGAAATTATTTGGCAATGGACCTTTCCCACCAAATTTCCTCTTATCAAGAACCTTTGGTCCTTGATCCTTCCCATGACTTGTTGGAGCATCTGGAAAGAGAGAAACAACAGAATATTTAGGGAAGCTAAGTACACTTCTTAGGTGGTCTTTGAAAAAGTTTGCAGGGCTATAAAAGAAAACATAAATATTCCTCACAAGAACAATAAACAATGGTCTTTTGCTGATATGAATGATATTGAAAAAGGCATCCTTACTGAACGGAATTTAATCCACAAAGTTTGTAGATATGACAATAAGAAAAAGAGAGAAAATATTGTTTGGAGATTTCCTGATCGTGATTGGGTCAAGGTGAATTTTGATGGGGATGTTAAAGGCAACCCTGGGAAGTCCGGTGGGGGAGGAGTCATCAGAAATGCTCAAGGTGTCTGCATTGCTACTATTGCTTCTCCTTTTGGTGTCCAAAATAAATCATGTGGCTGAAGCTCAGGCTATGCTGAAAAGTGTCCAGCTTGCTTAGGGATTCAAATTCAAAAAAAATTGGTTGGAAGGGGACTCCCTCAATATCATTCAGGCTCTTAAAGGTACTAGTTCTTCCTCCTGGAATATTACTAATATGATTGAAAGTGATAAAAAGTTATTAAATGACTATGTTAGTATTCTCATAACTGACACACTAAGGGATGGCAATAAGGTTGCGGACCTTTTATCTAATGAAGGGGTCAATTTAGAGGTGGAGGCTAAATATATCAGAGAGGCCCAATGTAAAAGGGATGTTAGGGAGCAATTATTATTTGATCGCATCAATGGGTCAAGTTAAAATCATGATCACCTTTTGGGGTCTGGAAATCAAAGATAGAGATTGGGGGCAAGCGAACTGTCAGTTAATGATTGTTATTAGGCATCATTTTTATGATCATTTGTGTGAAGGGGATTATAATAATAAGTGTTGGATCTCTGTGACCATTATTATTTTATTTAAAATCACAGATGGTACTCTGTTCTGTGATCCCAGTATTTTGCTCAAGAGATTGTGTTTAATTCTTGGCCTGCAATTTGTGAGATATACTATTGGAGACTTTGACCCGTTGCTCAACATGGGAGGTAACTTAAACCGGAATGAGCCATCTGGTTGCGAGAACTGGAAGAGTGAGCGGAAAGTGTGGAGGAGGCTCCATAGACATGGATTCACCGACTATATGGAAAAGCTACATGGTAGCAAGAAATCGATGTCTCAAGGCTTTGCTAAGGGTTGGAATAGAAACAGAGTGACTTTGTTTGGGGAGACCTGGAGGATTGATGAGGATTTGGTTGCAGAGGTCACGGGACTTCAGAAGGAGGGCACAAAATTCTATAGAGACCGAAAGTTTTCCACTGAAGCGATTAAAAACTTCCAAAAAACTGAGGATGAGAAGGCTCCTTTGCCAAGAAAGACAACATTTCTTACTACCTCCCTCAGCAGGTAAAGTCCTTTTGGTAGAAAATGCTAAGGGTTTTGATGGAATTCCTTACTGTTGATGGTAGATTTACTAAAGTCTACAATTATCATTTTGCAATTCTCAATCATTTTTGTAATGGGGTTAAGATTTCTCTGCCCTTTTATTTAGCATCTTCCTTGAATGAGAGCTTGGCTGACCATGCCAAAAAGCCCAAATCTTACCCCATAGCCCATCAGGGGCTTATTTTGCTCATTTACAAACACCTAAAGAAAAAAGATAGGGTTAGCAAGGATGATAAGCTGGTTATAAATGCACATATTTCTGAGAGTTGTAATGACTCTGAGTCTGGTGATGATCTGTCTAATGCCCCTACCCATAAAAAAGGGAGAGCTGACATTGATAATGTGAACATGGAGGTGAATGATGGTATGGAGGAGGAACAGGGGAAGGAGGTTGAGATTGAAGTGGAGAGTGAGAAGGAAGAGTATGCTAGAGAGGAGGAGGAAGGGAAAAAAGATGCCAATACTGAAAACCCTGATTCTAACCCTATGGGTTTGGATAGCAGAAATGTTGCCCAGAACTCCATGGAGGAAGGCAACCCTAACTTCATGAGCTCTGAGCAGGGTAGGGATTCGGCAAACACTATCTTGAATATCACTCAAAACTGCACACTATAGTCTTTTAATTTTCAGAAGTGGGTTATTGAAAATATAACCAACATTCAGAGCAAACAGAGGGACCTGGAAAATAAGATCCACAATTTGATCAAGGAAACAAATTAAGGGAAAAAGAATGTGGAGGTGGAAACCAGTGAAGCTGAGGAGGAAATTGAAATGCAGGACTGGTCAGAAAAAGACCTTATAAAAGGGTATTTGAAACATCTGGAGGATGTTATTAGAATTGTAAAAGAAAAGACGAAGGCAGACAACGAGCCCATCATCAATTGGGTTGCTAAAACTAAGAAGGCGTTGAAAAGCTTCATGAACCACAGTCTTGAGGTCTTGAGAATCTCATCTCAAAACATGAATGCCTTGGTGGATCACTTAGAGAGGAAAACTCAGAATAAGGATTTGGTAATCATTGATGATATCCCATCCAGCTCTACTCATCAAATCTCCAGGTGAAGGACCAGGCAAACAACCGGTGATATGGAGACAAAGATGAAAGACATTCAGCTAAAACAGGAGCATAGTAATCTGAGAGAAGCCGCTAAGGCCATGATGCTATTGGTTCAGAATGCTGGGGAGTCTATAAAAGTTTTTATTTGATATGTAATGTTGGATTTTGGATGCCAGTTTCTCATTGGCTCTGTGTTGTCCTTTTGTCCAAGCTACTAGTTTTTATGCTGGTTTTTGTGCAGCCTTTTTGTCTAGGTCTTGTCTTCTCTAGTTTCTTTCTTGCTCATCTTTCATAATGTAAGCGGGTTTCGGGTCCCTTAAAACCTATTTTTCCATAATCAAAAACATTCATCAACATTCATTAACACATATTGTGATACTAAAAATGTGGTATATAAGAGGCATACACATATAATGAGACAATAAAAACATAATTGAAAAGCTTAATTGAAAACTAAATCAAAGATGCAAACCATAACCCTTCCTTGAAATGTCTCATTTTCCTCTATTCTTGAGGACCTGGAAGGTGTTGGATTGATGGGCTCTCAGTGGAGCAATGACCTCCAAAGTGGCAACTCAAGAGTTGAGTAGCTATTTGATCATGATTGACTATGGAGATGATATGAAATGCATGATTTAAGAAACTAGATTAACATGCTATGATAAATCCAAAAGCTAATTACTAGATAATTGAAATGCAAATTGCCTATAGTAATGATGCCTAAATTGATATGAGATGGGATCCATATTGCTCCAAAATGGAAGATATTTATAGGAATTCCAAGCCAAAGCTGAGGTGGCAGGAATCGACGGTCCAGATTTGATCTAAAGATATCAAGGGCCAAGATTGAGGAAGTTGGAGAGGAGGTTGGAGGAAGGGACACTTGTCATCTCTGTGGTGACAAGCGTCAAGGAGCCTTGCTCATGAGAGGGCAAGTCTCCAAGGGAGGAGACATGGAAAAAGTGCCATGTGTCTCAAGGAGAGAATATACACACCATGGGAGGTTAGGATAAGGAGGTGAGAATGTGCAAGATAGGATAGGGTTAGTTAGACCCAAGATTAGATTGAATGGGTTAATTTAGGGGATGGTTAGGTTATGTGGTTAAAGTTAGGAGCCATGTGCTCATTTGAATTTAGAAATTCAAATAATTGGAAAATGGTAATTAATCAACAAACTTGAGTTTGTTAATCTTAATTAGGGATTAGAAGAATTGATTAATATGGGGAGACATTAATTAATTTAGAATTAATTAATCAAAGGGGGATATGAGATGAACTATATAAATAAATCATTTAGATTTATTTACTAGTAGATGAATAGATAAATTAATTAAATTGTTTGTGAATTAAATTAATTGGGAAGGGGAATTAATCAAATAACTACGTATTTAATTAACTATCTTCAGACCATTTTTAGGTGTATACATTTTGCCCCTCTTTGAAGCGATGTGTGACCACACGTTGATTGAAAGAAAACTTGATTGATGATGTTGCTGATATTGATTTTGATAGGATGTAGATTCGATCTTGATTTGATGCGGATTTGGTTTCAATATGATACTGATTTGATTTGGAGATGATAAATCTCGGTATGATGTCAATTTGATTTTGGAGATGATAAATCTTGATATGATTCCGATTCGATTTCGGAGATGATAAATCTCGATATGATGCGGTTTCGATCTTGGAGATGATAAATCTCAATATGATGCAGTTTCGATTTTGGAGATGATAAATCTCGATATGATGCGGTTTTGATTTTGGAGATGATAAATCTCGATATGATGCCCCAAATGTTGATTGATAGATATCGATGTGAGGATGCCCCCTCGGGAGAGGAATCGGATAAATTCTGAATGTTTGTGAATTTTTCACGATTTTTTGATTTTTTTGAAATTTTTTGAAATTCTTTCGATTTTTTGATTTTTAATGATTTTTTGATTTTTAGAAATTTTTTTGAGTCAATATGATTCATTTCCCGATAAGAAATTTGAAAATATTGCCCTGCCAGGCTGATTAGTTGATTAAATGACTAAACATAAGTGGAATAAAAATCCCACTTAAATGCCCCATTATAAGTTTAAAAAGGTGAATTTCTTTTACCACTCCTCATTTGTGCACTGCAGCTGTTTGAGAAAAATTGCTCTGGAGAAAGGAATGGCGATCACATACCACCAGCATAGGTTCGAGCGAGTTCGGTGATACGAGCGTCCTCCGACATATGGTCCACCAATGCGTACTTCGAGAAAACCCAGCTTTGTAAATTTTTAGTTGATTTTTGAAAAATTTAGCTATTTGCATAAAAATTTAGTTTTTAGTGGTTTCGCCAGATGGGTTGGGAAAAAAAAATTATATTTTTGAGATGGGTTTTTCAATTTCTGAAATGGGTTTTTCATTTATTTTTTTTAAAATTATTTGTATTCCAAAAATCTTTTATTTATGTATGCATTTTTTTCTTTAAAAAAACAAAAAATACATTAAAATTTTTATTTTATTTTTTGTTTTTGAAATTTTATATATTGGGCAGGAAAAGGCAGTGGTGGAGGCCCCGTGGCAGCCACCACTGACGCCACCGCAAGCACCACCAGCGTTGCGGGAGGCGCCGCAGATGCTACAGGAGGCGTTGTGAGAACCACCGTAGGCGCCACAGACGCTGCGGAAGGTGCTGCGAGCACCACTGTAGGCGCCGCCAGCGCTGCGGGAGGCGCGTTGGATGCCACCATGGGGGAGGGGTTTTTTTTTTGTTTATTTGTGTTTTTGGGAATCTTTTCAATTTGGACAATTTTTTTATTTTTCTAATTTTTGACGATTTTTGATGATTTTTGGCGATGAGATTTTGATGAATTGATTTGATTTTTTGATTATTTCGATGTAGGTGATTTTGAGAAAATGATTTGATTTATCGATTGGTTGACTTTTCTATCAATTTGATTTTATTTTTGATAGGGTAAGATTTGATTAGTTATCTAATTGATAAAATTAGATGCTCTTGATTGATAAATTTGATGATCAATTCTGATTATCTCAATGTATGCGCGAGATGAGATAAGTTTGATAATGACCTCATGATAGATGAGCATCATTGATAGGGGCCCAACGAGATTTGATAAAAATCTCAATTGATCAAAATAAACTGATAGATAGATTGATTTGATAGATAGATAAATCAAGAAACTGATATGATGAGATGATTTGATTGCAGGAGCACTTTACCATTCTTAAGTCTCGAGAGCGTTTCCCGAAGACATGGATGTTGATACCCTGCCTTAGCTAGGTGGAGCGAGACCACATTGGTAGGTGTGATTTATCTTCCCTTCTTGACATGCCCCAGTCTTTGATAAATCGGGGATTACTGACAGATTTAGCAGAGCATTGGCATAGTGAGCATAACACGTTTCATTTGCCGACGAGAGAGATTACGCTAACACCTGAGGATGTCTATCAGATTCTGCGCATCCCTATGATGGGCGATCTATTATATTATGATCTCAGTGAGTGGGGTGGGATAGAGGCACTTTGTAGAGTGTTTGAGGATGATGAGATAGGTAGGTACAATATTGTGTGGCAAGAGATGCTAGAGTTAGGATATGCCACATTACCGACTATGCTTTCCTGATTTATGGAGGCTTCTTTTGTCTTAATCACAGGTCAAAGGGATTATCTGTTGGATGGGGTCATCTGCTTGAGCATATGGTGACAGAGGGGACCCGCTTTGCATGGGTGTCATGTATGTTGGTGCATTTGTATCATGACTTACACTGAGTTGTGTATCACGGATCAGCTGTGTTATCAGCAAGGGTGATCGTGCTTCAGATATGGGCCTGGGAGCATCTACCTATCACATGACCATGGCTGACATAGATAGACCTGTAGGCAGGCCTTATGTTGAGGAGTATCCAGGTATTATTTTCTAGCGAAAGATGGGAAAATTAGAGTATTGGCGATGGACCTTGGATGATCTGGATACTGTGATATGGAGACCATACAGGGATTGTAAGATTTGGCTTGAGGATGCAGTGGAGGTGCCGTATGTATTCATGATGCGATATCTAATTGGATTGACACCCTATGTCATCGAGCGATTTATTTGTATGAGGGTGTTGAGACAATATGGCAGGATATAGGGGATGCCACAGGGTACAGCTCATTATGCTCATCGAAGATTGGATGTGGCTACTTGGGGGCCTTCTATTTCATATGACCACGCCTGCGCAGAGTATCGATCATTGGAGCCAATTGATTGGGATCATCTTCCAGGCATGATGGATAGCGAGATGACACATGAGTATGCCATGCACTATACTATACACAGGTTTCCAAGGCTGACACGTCCGAATGAGCCAGAGCTAGTTTTTTATGAGGATGATGAGAGGCTACCACACAAAGCTCCTAGACGATAGAGGGATGGTGAGGTGAGAGATGAGAGCGGAGATGGGGATGGATAAGTAAGAGGTGCAAGAGATCATGGTGATGGAGGAGATGATGATGGAGGAGATGATGATAGAGGAGATGATGATGGGGGAGATGGTTGAGCAATGGTAGCGACAATGGTAGGCACATCAGGAACTAGCAGTTCTAGATCTGCTAGAGATGTATATATAGATTGGATGGCCCGAGTGGTCAGGCACAGGAGATCAGGTCCAGGGGATCAGGAGCATCAAGTCCTAGAGCAGGAGGTTCCCCTAGTTGAGCAAGTACCTATGACAATATCACGGGCTGAGCACCCACAGGCAGAGGCACCTCGATGGATCCTCATTAGGATGTCATCGCATCAGCAATAGGCTCAAATTACAAACTTATAGGCTCAGGTTTAGCAGCTAGAGGGTCGACTAGCAGAGAGGGACTCTCAGATGGCCCAGCTAGAGACTCAGATGGCTTCTCTCCTAGTCAAGAGAGATGTAGCTATGGATAGGTGTCAGTAGGCCGAGACACATGTATAGTTGTCAAGAGCGTCTACTTCAGGGAAGACTACCCTGAAGATGATGCGTCAGGGGATCCGAGAGGCTGAGTATTACAAGACCTTATACTTTACTGTTGTTCCTCCTGATCTGAGGGCTCCAGGATTTTCACAGCTGAGCAGGAGATCGAGATAAAGCCAAATTGAGAGTCGAGGAGTGACAAGGCCATTTCAGAGAGCTCCCCCAGGTGGGGACTCAGGTATAGGAGTACTAGCTGGTGCTACTCTACCTACTACATTAGGACAGAGTTATGCTCCACATCCTAGTGGTCACACTGATATGGGACATTGATCCATTTATGTACACACCATTTTGTGATGAGATATTGATGATTCCTGCGATGTATATTTGTGATGTATCTCATGTTTTTTGTGATATCATTGTACCTTGGTCATTGATTTTGTTTTGATGATTTGATATGCAGTTGATTCTATTCGTTCTACATGACCTATTAAATGATGGATGCATTCTATTTGACATATGATTATGATGTGTAGTAACCTTCATGATGTATGCTTGATGTATGCTTTAATTTCTATATGCTTATGAATTCTAGATGATGGATATATGATGATGTAGTATTTACATGATGTATGCAAATGCAAATATGTATGTTGATACTTATAATTTCTATGTGATGTATGTGCAATGCAATGCTTTCTATGTTTATGATATTTTATGATTTTTTCATGCATGTTAATATAAGATGGATGCAATGCAATGCAATGGTGTTATTTTATATGATTTAAGATTAGAGGAATGCCATGCAATGATCTTACTAAATGAATGAATGATTTGATGTTTTATATGAATGATGCCTTGGTATGCAATAGTTACATGAGATGAACTAACTTATCATGCAAGATGAATGAATTGATTATTTTTGTTATTGTCCAATGTACTCAATCACGTAATAGGAGAGATAACACCATGTTAGCTTTGGCCTTGAAAAAGATGAGCATTGTGATCCCATGCAGAATGAAATGCAAATCTATCTTAAAATGCAATGCAATGTAGTGATCGGACAGGTCATGGAGTCATTGGTTTGTTTCATCATTGAGCCTTTAAAATGTGGGAAGTGAGTGCAAACATCAATGGTATAATTGAACCATGATGACCTGAGCACTACTTTCCTAGGTTTTGATATTGCAAGTCAGCACAAGCATCGAGGTATAATTGAACCAAGATGACCAGAGTGTTGCTTGCATAAAACAGGCAGTATTAACCATTTCTATATGCAAGTCCGAAATGTCTTCGATGATACTCTGATGATCATTTCCTTAGACAACTTTGCACATATTAATGATTAATTTATAAATAGTAGACAAGAAAAATATCATGTTCCTTCCTCGTTCCTCTAGTAAAAGGCATCTTGGAGTTACTCAGAAATCATGATAGCGAAAATCAAAATAAAATAGTCGAACCATTATTTCCAAAGTGTTAAAATCATGAGTCAAGATATATCATCCATTGATATGTGTTTTGTCATGTTTAGATTGATATGTGATAGTTAATGGTTGACAATGTGTTCTTATGTTCAATGTTGGATGTATCTCAGTTTTTCGCTTGACAAGCGTTGTCTGACTGTTGTTCTACCTGCTTTGATTAAGCTCAAAATGATTGCAACTTTTTTCCCCCAACCAAGTTCAGGATTTTGACCCTAGCCTAGAAAAAAGCCTTATTATGATATAGTCAACAATCCAAACCATGATGAGAAATCACCTGGGATGCCTGCGTATGTACAAAGGCTTTATGATGGATATGAACAATGATGATGGAAAAGAATACAAGCGGAAGAATGTGCGAACCAATAGATGGCAGAGCTAGCCGATAGATAATGCCTGTTTGTCAGGTTTTCACCATCTATTTTTATTGCACTTTTCTCATATTTGATTTTTTTTTTTTTACTGTTTTTTGGATTTTTTTTGCTTTTTCACTGTTTTTGGATTTTTTTGCTTTTTCACTATTTTTGGATTTTTCTTCTTTTTCACTGTTTTTAGATTTTCTGCTTTTTCACTATTTTTGGATTTTTCCGCTTTTTCACTATTTTTGGATTTTTTCTGCTTTTTCACTGTTTTTGGATTTTTCTGCTTTTTCACTGTTTTTGGATTTTTCAGACGTAAAACTTCTTTAGATGCATTCTATTGATGGGTTCCTCGAGCTGATCTCTATCTTGTGTTGATAGCTGATATGCCCCTAACCCAAATACTATTGTGACCACAAATGGACCTAACCAGTATGGTTCAAATTTTCCCTTCTTTTCTCGATCTAACTGATTTCGTGGATTTTCCTTTAATACTAGTTCTCTGACTTGAAAGATTCATGACTTGACCTTGTGATTATAACTTCGGTGCATTCTTTGCTAATATACCTTTAAATGATCAAAGGCATTTTTTCTTCTTTCATGGATCAGTTCTAACTCTTGTAGTCTAGATACTCATTGTTCTTCATCTGGGATAAGTCCTTTTAGTGATACACGTAGAGAGGGTATCTCTACTTCGATTGGCAATATGGCTTCTGATCCATATACAAAAGAGAAAGCTGTGACACCTGTTGGTGTGTGGATACTAGTGCGGTAGGCCTAGAGAGTAGGGTTTAGTTGAATATGCTAATCTTTCCCAGCATTGTTCGCTGTCTTTTTGAGGATTTTCAGAATAGTTTTATTAGATGCTTCTGCCTACCCATTCCCCTATGGATAATAGGGTGTGGAGAATCTATTTTGGATCTTAAACTTCTTGCATAGCTCTTGTACATCTTGATTCTTGAATGGTCATCCATTATCAGTGATAATGGTCATTGGTATTCCATAACGACAGATGATGTAATTCAAGATAAATGCAGCAATTTGTTTTCTTGTGATATTTGTGAGAGGTACCGCTTCAATCCATTTTGTGAAATATTCTGTAGCTACAAGGATGAATTTGTGACCATTAGATGAAGAAGGATTTATTTTCCTACTAGATCAAGACCCCATTGACAAAAAGGCCAAGATGTTGCTAAAGCATGAAGTTCTTGTGCTGGTGCATGGATCAAGTTTCCATGGATCTGACATTGTTTGCACGTTCTAGCTATCTGAAAAGAGGCATTCCATAGTCAGCCAATAATAGCCCAAGTGTATGATTTTTTTCAAAAGGGTAAGACCACTCTAATGAGTGCCACAAATGTCATTATGGACTTCCTTTAAGCCTTCTCAAATTCTTCTTGTTCGAGACATCTTAAAAGAGTATCGTCTAGACCTCATTTAAATAGGGTATCCGTGATAAGAGTATAATGGGAGGATTGGCGAATAAAGTTTCTCTTTTGATTTTTTGATAAGTCAGGAGGTAAGATGTTATCTTTCAGGTATGTGTAAGTTTGGCCATAGTGGGAGGAATCATGTCCAATAAGTTGACAAATTGTTTGGGAATCAGGACAATTATGAGAAGGGTAAAACAACTCTTCAACCAGGAATGCATAACACTCTTGATTTTCCTGTGTTTGTAATGGAGAAGAAAGTGTTGCCATGGAATCTGCTGCTTTGTTATCATTTCTTGGAATTTGTTCAAAAGTGATTTCAATAAAATATTTCTTGAAGTCATCCACCATCTTTTTGTAAGGCATGAGTTTTTCATCTTTTGTTTGATAGTCATCATTTATTTGATTGATGATGAGTTGAGAGTCTCCAAAGACCTGAAGTTGTGTAATGTTCCATTCTACAACCATTTTGATACCTATAACCAAAGCTTCATACTCTGCAGTGTTGTTGGTGCATGGGAAGCTTAATTTGTATGCTTTTGGAATTGTATGACCTTGTGGTGTGATGAATAGAATACCTACTCCTGATCCCTGTTGTGTTCCATTATTGATGTCTGCTCCTGGACTGATATTCGGGTGATGTATTATAAGATCTGGATCCAACCTTGGAATGTTTGCATATGACCATCTTTTGATTTGCCTCCTTTTGAAGAGTTCCAAGTATTTTTGCCTTTCTAGTTCTGATAGAGAAGTTGTTGGATGTAGATCAATTGTGCCAATAATAACCGCCTCTGCTGGTTCTATTAGGATAGATAACTTCTCTTGATAACATTCAGGTAAGGTGTCAAATCTCCCATCTTCTTGTGCCTCAAGGAGGTTTTCACCGTTAGATGCATCCTTTATTTTTTCTTTTTCCCGATCTAATTTTTCCAAGAAATGGTTTTCAGCATTAGACTTGATATTGTTTTCTTTATTTTCACTTTTGCGATTAGGAGATTTGACACCCATTTGACTTGAAGATACATTTCTGAAATTCCTAGTGAGATTTGTTGTAGGTTCAATTTCATTAAGATATAAAGATATGACATGGTCATTAGGAAAGGTATCCATGGTGGTATGTCCTTCATTTTCCCAATCCATAGGTTCATGATGAATTAAGGATAAAGGATCCTCATGTTGGATTATGTCAAAGATATTAGGGGTTGTGATAGAGATGTCAAGGCCTTCAATATGTATTTCCATGTCTAGAATGATACTCTCATTAGAATGACCTCGCGCAAGAAGCTCCTGATCATCCTCAATTAAGTCCAAGTCAACTGAATGTGATCCTGATTCAAGTGGACTAGTTCCTAACGTTTGTCCTGCATACATGTGAACTACATCAACACCTACACCTACTTCTTCCCTTTCAATTTCAAGCTGCTCTTGTTTGTTGTTCCATGATAATGAATATTCTTCGTTCCCTCGATCTCTTAACTGCATTTGTTTTTCCATGCTTGACAAAATTAATGCAAATGATTGTTCTTTGGATTATGTGCTTGAATATGTTGTCTCTTTGTTATGTGAAACAATAACCTCTAGAGCCAGTTTTAGATTGCTACAACACTGCAATGGATTTGAGTCTGCTGAGATAGTGATTTCCTCCCCATTGTAGGGAAACTTTATGTACTGATGGCATGTTAATGAAATAGCTTTCATGTCATGTATCCATGGTCTTCCCAAGAGTATGTTGTATGGTGGTTCCAAATCTAGGACTTGGCATGTTGTGTTTTTCTGCAAAGGTCCCACTCTGATGGGTAATACCACAACTCCTTTAGAGGAATGCTCTTCTTCATTATGTGCTTTGATTGTGATGTTTTTTAGGGGATCAACTGTATCCTCTGAATAACCTAGAGCACAGACAAGACTCAATGAGCAAATGTTTAAAATTTCTCCCCCATCTATTAGGACACGTTTAACGAGTGTTTATGAATGAAGACTTCAATTTGCAAGGAAGCACTATGGGGATGTTGCAAGGAATCAATGCTTGGATATGAAGTAGATGGGTTTTGAATAGGATCCTCTGAAATAGGTTTGATGGCTATTATGGATATCCCTTGGGGAACATCATCTTTGGGTGTATTGTTTGGTGAGGATGCTATGGAAGGTTTTTGCACTCTTTTAAGAAGTGTAATAACAGATGCCTTTGGAGAGTTAACTTGCTTATGGGGGGATGAACCATTTCTAGATATAGGTGCGCGATTGTGATCTTTCTCATCCAAATCTTTTAAGGATCTTTTTAATAGTTTCATAAAAGACCCACCTTTCTTTGGATATGTATTTGAATCCTTGTTAAGTTTTGACATGGTTGGATTTTTGTTCTGGACTTGTTTGATTTCTCTAATATGTTGACTTGTTATGTGTTCTTGTCTTTTGCTTTGGTATGCCATGTTTCTATGATCTTCATCTATTTCTAATGTTTCAGCGATCTTATGTCTCTGTGCTCTAATTAAAATGGGCATTGTGTTTGATATAGTTTTGCGAGATTTAAATCTTGCTTAATGTGTCGCAATAAGTGATCAATTGTTGAGGAAATGATCTTTCAAGTGTTTGTGTGTTTGCAAGTTTTTCGATCTTAGTTTTGGAGTGCCAATTTTGTGATTTTTGATATGACCAAGTTCAATAGGAATAATATATCCTATGTTAGAGAATGAGGTTATCCTGATCAAGCATTGTAGTTTCATGATTAAAGGATGATAGATCCTGATGAGAAACTATGTTTGAATGATCAGTTTATCAAAGACAATGTGATGTTGCACTTTAAGGTGTTTGATCTTTAACTTGTTTGAGGTGAAAACTTGAGACCTTTGTGTGTCTTGTTCTTGAGTCTATTTTGACATAAGATAACCTGATTGAATGACCCAACAAGATTACCTACTCTCTATGTTTGACTGTTTGAGAAATGGGCTGTTTTTGTTTTCATATTTTGATGCAGTTTACTAGAAACGTTGCTAAAATGACCAGGAACTCTGCTATACTAACTAGAAACGCTAGCAAACTTACCAGAAATGCTATTAAACAGACCAAAAACACTGGGAAACAAACTAGAAATGCTGATAGATAGACCAGGAACACTGACAGATAGACTGGGAACGTTGCTAAACTAACCAGAAACACTAGGAAACAAACCAGGAATGCTGATAGATAGACCAGAAATGCTATTCTGTACACCAAAAATGCTGACAGACAGACCAAAAACACTAACAGACTGTCTAGGAGCTCTGCTCTGCAATACAGTGACTCTAAAGTTCAAATAATGATGTGTAGACTTATCAAATTAAGTGTTTGAACTTAGGAGATTTTAATTTTGACCTAACTTTGCGATTTTCAGACTCATAAAATGAATATGTAGACCTAGCAAGTACAAACTAGGAGATCTAATGCTGCAACATGAACAATTTTGGCATGTGACTCACAAGAGTTGTTGATTAGACCAAGGGAGCTGACCTTTAGACCAAGAGAGCTACTGTTTAGACTAGGAACTCTGCTATACTAACTAGAAACACTGCTAAATTGACCAAAAATGCTGACAAACTTACTAGAAACGCTGGCGAACTTACCAGAAACACTGCTAAACTGACCAGAAACTCTGATGTTTAGACCAAAAACTTTGATGTGCTCAACCTTGGAGAGTTAATGTTGAAATATGAGAAATTTGACATTCACACCAAGAGAGCTGACATTTGGACCATAGGTGCGACTGTTTGAACTGTAGATGCAATTGTTTGAACTGATAGTGCTAATGTTTGGACCCAAAAGAGCTAATGTTTGGACTGTGAATGCAATTGTTTGGATTGATAAAGCTAATGTTTGGACCAAAAGTGCCAAGGTTTGGATTGTGAATGCGATTGTTTTGATTGAAAGAGCTAATCTGTTGTGAAACTTGTGAATTTGACCATTTGAAGTTTGATTTTTCACTGTTTGTTGTATTTCAATGGATGATATCTTGACTTGACTTACAAACACATAATTTAGATTGTATTTTTGTCCCAAAGGACACATAAAGTGTATGTTCAAGAAGCTTTAAAGAAAGCCCAAGTTTTCACGGGTTTTGAACAATTGAAAACACATAAATCAGTCTATCCTAAGGAGATTGGCTTCATTATTAGTTCTTAGCCCACAACTTGGTACCCTGTCAGCTCACACAGCCTTGTCACCCCCTAAAGGGTGCCCATGTTTTTGCCTTTACGAGAGCTAGTGGAGTCCCATTATGAGCCCAACAATAAGGTCTCAAAAGGGGAGTTCACACATACGCTCAAGAGGGACATATGGTGAGTATCTTAAGGAGAGATTCTTCCCCCTCCATGCACTAAGAATTTAATAATGTTCGGAGGTAAACCGGGTAGCTTCTAATTTACTTTGAACTAGTAAGGGATCCATTCAACACGTCGGGGTATAAACTCAATTAAGAGGTCTCCCAGCCTTGAAAACCAAGGTTTGATATACCCAAAGGTACGGAGGAGAGTTGTTCCTGAGCACTATCATTGACTTGATTTTCATCAAATCACATTTATTTTATAGTGGGTTGGAGTACTTGGTGTTAGCCATTCCCACTTGGGTTGTTCCCCTCTCACTGGCCTTAATGGCTAAGAGTTATTACTCCTCGGGAGGGCAGGCCCGCTAAAGATATGAACTATTGAAAGCAAAGGATGAGTCTGGTTTTCTGATCACCTAAGAAAGGTGAGAGCATACTCGCCTATCATCAAAACACATAAGACATGTTTGTTCATTTCCATTGTAATTAGTCTATGTGCCTAATTTAACAAATATAAGTGCAAAATCCCATGGCTGCAAACAAAGTTAGTAGTTTATGTTGCATTCTTTGACGGCGAAATAGTTTATGACTATGGTCTTTCACAGTGAAATAAGTACCTGCAAAACCAACAATCTACAAATTAGGTTCGGGAAAAGGACAGTCCAGAAGCATAAATGAGGAATGCAACATACAATATTTGCAAAATCAATAAAAAATTGAAAACGCCATCAAATTGACCAAGAATGCCATCATATGTGCCAAGAATGCTTCTCTGCACACTGAAAACACTGCTTTGCACACTGGAAATGCTATTTTGCACACCAAAAACATTGTTCTCCACACCAAAAATGCTATCAAACAGACTAAAAACACTGACAAATGTGCCGAAAATGCGACAATACATACCGAAAATGCTAAAGTATAGACTGAAAGTGCTAAAGTATAGAAAAACATAAAAAACAAAGTTGATGAATCTCCTAGAAATGTCATTTGAGGTGTCAAAACGCCACAATAGAGACCAAGAATGCTATTCGAGAGCCCAAGAGAGCTAATCTGCACTCCGAAAGAGCTAATCAACCTATCAATGAAATTTTCTGCAAGGAAACTTGTTAAAGATCAAAGGGGTTGGGCCCCAGAGTGGGCGCCAATTAATGTGATGCTAAAAATGTGGTATATAAGAGGCATACACATATAATGAGACAATAAAAACATAATTGAAAAGCTTAATTGAAAACTAAATCAAAGATGCAAACCATAAGCCTTCCTTGAAATGTCTCATTTTCCTCTATTCTTGAGGACCTTGAAGGTGTTGGATTGATGGGCTCTCAGTGGAGCAATGACCTCCAAAGTGGCAACTCAAGAGTTGAGTAGCTATTTGATCATGATTGACTATGGAGATGATATGAAATGCATGATTTAAGAAACTAGATTAACATGCTATGATAAATCCAAAAGCTAATTACTAGATAATTGAAATGAAAATTGCCTATAGTAATGATGCCTAAATTGATATGAGATGGGATCCATATTGCTCCAAAATGGGGGATATTTATAGGAATTCCAAGGCCAAAGCTGAGGTGGCAAGAATCGACGATCCAGATTTGATCCAAAGATATCAAGGGCCAAGATTGAAAAAGTTGGAGAGGAGGTTGGAGGAAGGGACACTTGTCATCTCTATGGTGACAAGTGTCAAGGAGCCTTGCTCATCAGAGGGGAAGTGTCCAAGGGAGGAGACATGTGGGAAAAGTGTCATGTGTCTCAAGGAGAGAATATCCACACCATGGGAGGTTAGGATAAGGAGGTTAGAATGTGCAAGATAGGATAGGGTTAGCTAGACCCAAGATTAGATTGAATGGGTTAAGTTAGGGGATGGTTAGGTTAGGTGGTTAAAATTAGGAGCCATGTGCTCATTTGAATTTAGAAATTCAAATAATTGGAAAATGGTAATTAATCTCAACAAACTTGAGTTTGTTAATCTTAAATAGGGATTAGAAGAATTGATTAATATGGGGAGACATTAATTAGTTAAGAATTAATTAATCAAAGGGGGATATGAGATGAACTATATAAATAAGTCATTTAGATTTATTTACTAGTAGATGAATAGAGAAATTAATTAAATTGCTTGTGAATTCAATTAATTGGGAAGTGGAATTAATCAAATAACTGCTTATTTAGTTAACTATATTCAGACCATTTTTAGGTGTATACACATATCATTCATTAACATTCATTAACACATAAAATTCATTGATTAACAAATAATACGATTACAATCATTTATTCTATTTATTTATTTTTGAATCTATGTAAATAGTAAGTGGAGCATCATTTTCTTCATCATTTTTCCCCTCTTTATTTGTTGTGCCCTCTGCTCATGATCTTAATGTATGCCTAGTCTTGTACTCGTGATGAGGATGCCTAGGCAAAGGGGGCTCTACTACAATAACAAAGAAATGGGTTAAATTCATAAGATTTTTATTATTGTTACAAGTATATCATTAATTAAAAGAACATTACATGGGTGATCTTTACCTGATGGGGCCACATCATCTTCCTGGTCATTTTGTCTAGCCTCATCCTCAACATGTTGAACACCCTCTAAATCCTTTGGAGGTTAAACACACACGAAAGGTTACATTAATCAATACACCAATTGCAATTAAATTATGTGTTTAAAGGAATAATAGTGATCCTCTTTACCTAATGGGGGCACATCATGTTCCTAATGTTGTCTACCCTGATCATGCTCCACTTGTTCACCACGCTCTACATGCTCTAAAATAAAAACAAAAAAGGTTACATTAATTACTACACCAATTTCAATTAAAGATGTTTAATTGTGTTAATAATTTCATAAAAAAATTGTATAGCACATGAATACCTCCAATACCGAGATGCACACCACAACTTTCATCATGTGTCGATTATGTTCCACCCTTAGCGGGTTGCATTCCAATGCCATGTGCATTGTTATCATTGCTTGCTTATTTAAAACAAATATAGTCACTTTAAGTTGGAAATTAACATCGAATAGATTATTGCTCAAGTATTCAGTTTTAAATAATATTTATTTAGCTTATTTACATGTGTGATGGATGCATCAGAATCTTGTGTTTGCCCACTCAATTCTCTTAGGCATTCAGCCACGTCTCCATAGCCTTGCTGGAAGGCAATTTTCATGTCATCTTCTATGGGCGCTCTATTGAATTTAGAGCTCTGCATTTTTGCTTAATATCATGAATTTTGCTTCTATTGTTTGATTAAAAAAGATTGTTTGCAATTTATTATTTCGATGTGATGTTTCATTTATTGATAATTACAATTTGTGCGCAACTTTCATATAACCACTAGAGCCAAGTTTGTGTTGCCCATGCTTTTCTATTCTTGCCTTAGTTGCTTTTGATGTGTCGGGCAGCATATGAAAAGTTTGAAATATGTCAGATTATGTAAATATAAAAAGTAATTAGTACATAA
The DNA here is from genome assembly GCF_030272615.1 of Cryptomeria japonica. NCBI lineage: Eukaryota > Viridiplantae > Streptophyta > Pinopsida > Cupressales > Cupressaceae > Cryptomeria > Cryptomeria japonica. Next base: position 355,369,936 of record NC_081415.1, on the reverse strand, counting down.
TTACATTGTTAATAGTATCACATACCTTCCTTCACCCAGTGGTGTATGTCATTTCCTCTTTTCAGCTTTCTCCTTTCTATCTGAAACCAGGTCCTTCCACTCCCTCTCTAGAATCATGGGGGGATTCTCATACTTTATGTTCTTCTCTACATGTGTCCTATTGTTGGTATTTTGGATATGTTGATATGGTTTTGTCATTGATGTCAACACTTTTCAACGCTTGTCAACCTTATCAACACTTGGAGATCTTTGATTATGTTCACTGGCAAGTTAGTGACTTATCCAGAGTCACTGGTATTTGGTTCACTGGTAGGTTATATTGTTCACCGACACTTGGAATGACTTCGAGACTACCTGGTTATGTCGAAGACATTATGTGATCACATGGTTTTGGTGATATGGTTATTGGACTATTTATTGGCATATGCACACTCCAATGAGACATTGTAGGTGATTAAAGGTTTTATCATTGATGGAAACCTTACAATCATATGGCACTGGCAAGGCATTACACCGGCAGTAGCAAGATCAGACTTTACACTGGCACTCAGACCACTGGCACTGGCAGAGAAAGGAAGCATACTGGCACAGAGGTCAACGGGATTTTTGTTATATTATTGTAGAATCTTTGTAAGCCGACTTGGCATCATTGTAAAATGACTCTTATATAAGAGAGATCTGATAACTCAATGATGAACGGATAGTACAAACCTGGTACTGAGAGGGGGGGTGAATCAGTACAGACAAAATTACAGTCCTAAACTAGTTTGACAGTAGATACTTCAAATGACTGGCAAGCAATGACACCGGTTTGAAATAGAGTGCAACTGGTAAAGCTAGGAATGACTGTGACAAGCATTAACCGGTTACTCACTTAGCTTTTCACTCAACTCAATACTACACTACCATTTCACCCTTATGCATAAGCAGGTAATCTATCATCAGATCATAATAACAGCTAGTTCAACATGTTTTATTGATAGGCATAAAACACAGAACCATCATAAGCTTGACAAATAATAGGAAAGCATCACAAGATAAAAGCATCACACATGACACACATATTTTTCACGTGGAAACCCAACTAGGAAAAACCACAGTGGGGATGAATACCCACAATCTATTTTGAACTCTTTAAAAGTCCGCTTTGTTAGGAGCGTTGTCCGGTTAGAGACATTACAATAGGTTCTGCTAGGAACAGATCCTGTTAAAGATCACCCGGTTAAGGGTTAAATCCTGTTAAAGGTTACCTTGTTAGAGGATTTCAAGAACTCAATAGCTAAAGGATTTCAAACTCAATAGCTTTGAATTACCCTGTTAAAGGATTTACAGCAAGCCGGTTAAGGCTACCCTATTAAGGGATTTTCCAACTGTTGAGGTGGTTAGAGATCAATAGGTATTACAATGATCTGGTAACAACACTCAATGCCAATGCAGATCCGCTTAAGCTCCTCTTCACCTTCTGCACTTACACTCTGCAGGTATCACTTCTCTCCTTTTGGTCTGGCAAGAATTACGTATTCTTCTCTCAGATACACACACACAACTTTTTCCAATAACCTTAGAAAGAGACACAACATCAACCTTATAGGAAAATAGATAAGTTGGTAGCATAAACCCTAAACCCTAAACCTGTTAGGTTAAGGAATTCAAACGGTTCAATTCTGACCAGTGAGAACACTCCATTAATTGCAATAGTCTTGATCCAATCTCAAGACATTCTCCATCATCCATTTTCACCGATTTCATGGCTGCTGATAACCCATCACACGTTATCACCATTTTACAGACTTCACACATTCTCGAGGTAGATAGGAACAATCTCTTTCATGCAAGATCCTTCATGCGCACAAGGATGACATGGCAACATGATATGTTCTTCATTAAAATGCTAACTCATCACACAATGTCATCGGTTGAGCCACACAGGCTTGAAGCACTTCATTCGGAAACCCTGAAGTTGAGACTACCAACTGGTAGTCATACAACGCTTCCATGTGTCGGTTCCCATAACCATATTCCGGTTCACCTTGAACAAGTACACCACTTCACTTTGGCACGAATGTCGGTTCTCACCTCTTCAGCATATTGACATCAATGACAACATACAATGTCTTATGTCCTCATACTGGTTCACATAATGCCAACAATCTTCCCCTTTGGCATTGATGGCAATATACTGAAGAGTAGCATCCTTCAACACATCAATCCAAAATAAATTTGACTATGCACTACCTGAATGATGTGGAGTATATGCTTTTAGTTTACCTCCTCAAGGGGCAACACCCCTAATTTACCTCTTAAGTGCATAAATGTCGTCTTTGGGAGAGGCTTGATGAATATGTCTGCTAACTACTCCTTACTGGAAACATGTTCCAGTGCAATCTCTTTGTTTTGAACCTTTTCCCTTAAGAAATGATACTTAAGCTCAAAGTGCTTGGTTCTATAATGTAAAACCGGATTCTTGGAGATATTAATTGCACTAATATTGTCACAAAATATACTTACTGGTTCAGATACAGGAACTTTGAAGCCATTTAATACATGCTTCATCCAAATTGTTTGAGTGCAATTCATGAAAGCTATAACATACTCCACTTCCACTGTAGACTGAGAGATACAACTCTGCTTCTTACTCATCCATGAGACCAGTCTACCACCAAGAAAGAATGCACCACCGGTTGTGCTTTTTCAGTCATCTATATTGCCTGCCCAATCAGCATCTATGTATACTTTCAAGTTGAAATCCTTGCTATAAGGATACCACAATCCATAGTCAATAGTTCCCTTCAGATACCTAAGAATCCGCTTGACTGCAACCAAGTGAGATACTCTTGGGCTTTTCTGGAATCTTGCAGTAATGCCAACTGCATGTGCAATATCCGATCTGCTATGCACTACATAATGCAACTTACCAATCATTGATCAGTATTCCTTCTCATCAACCAATTATGAGTCATCTTCTTTAGATAGTTTACAACCGGTCACCATCGGAGTGCCAACCGGTTTGCTATCTTCCATGCCAAAGGTCTTCAACACCTCTTTGACATACTTGGACTGAGTGATAAAGATTCCATCCTTCATCTTTTGGATCTGTAGTCCAATGAAGAATTTAATCTCCCCTATGAGTGACATTTCAAACTCTTTCTTCATCTCATCTGCAAACTCATGACTCATCTTGTCATCTCCACCAGAGATAGTGTCATCAACAAATACCTCACAGATCAGGATCTGATCTCCTTCAGACTTCAAGTAGATATTACTATCTTCACTTGTCCTCTCAAATCCAATCTTCACAAGATGAGAATGCAAACGTTCATACCATACCCTAGGTGCCTGCTTTAGTCCATATAAGGCTTTATGTAGCCTACATACCATGTCACTATCTTGAGATAGGGAAAACCCATCTGGTTGCTCAATATACACCTCCTCTTCAAGTAGACCATTTAGGAATGCAGATTTCACATCCATTTGATATACTTTGAAACCTTTAAAAGCTACATATGCAAAAAGCATACGGACTCCTTCCAATCTGGCTATAGGAGCAAAGGTTTCTCCATAGTCTTCTCCTTCTTCTTGAGCATATCCTTTGCACACTAATCTGGCTTTGTTCCTAATCACTATGCCATCCTTATTCAGCTTATTTCTGAACACCCATTTAGTACCAATGACATTTTTGTGCTCTGGTCTGGGTACCAAAGACCATGTACCATTTTTCTCTATCTAGTCAGGTTCCTCTTCCATTGCCTTGATCCACTCTTCATCCTTATGTGCCTCTTTGAATGATTTAGGCTCAAATTCAGAGATCATACATGAGTTTTCTCTGACCTTTCTTCTTGTAAGGATTCTTGCATCCTTATCTCCTATGATATGATTAGGATCATGATTCAGCTTGACATACCAAGGAATGGTCTTGATGGATTCCTCTTGCTTCTCTTCTTCATCCTTATCTCCATCAGTATCAGCATCTACATTTTCCGGTGTAGGAACATTGTTACTGGTACTCGGTTGGCTGTCAATCGGTTCCCATAAGGTTGCAACTGGTTCGTTCACCACTTGCTCATTGCAGGTTTCCTCAATTTTCTCAGAGGTTTCATCAACTCTTACATTGATGCTTTCCATAATTCTCTGAGTCTTATTGTTGAAACACTTGAGAGCTTTTCTCTTGGTGGAATATCCTAGGAATATTCCCTCATCACATTTCACATCAAATTTTCTCTGGTGTTCACTCCTCTTGATGTAACATTTGCTACCAAACACTCTAAAGTAGCTGACCATAGGTGTCTTACCGGTCTAAATCTCATAAGGATTTTTATCCTTACCTTTCTTGATGAGTACCCAATTCATTGTGTAGACTGCAGTGCTCACTGCTTCTCTCCAAAAGGTGTGAGCTACCTTTCCTTGAATCAACATGATTCTAGCTACTTCAACCAAAGTCCAGTTATTCCTCTCTGCTAGGCCATTCTGCTGTGGAGTCTGGGGGGTAGACAATTGCCTCTTGTTGCCATGTTTTTCACAGTACTTTTTGAACTCACTGGAAGTGAATTCCCCTCCTTGATCAGTTCTCAGGCACTTGATCCTTTTACCACTTTCCTGCTCCACTAATGCTTTGAAAGCTTTGAAATTTACAAATGCTTTGAATTTGTCTTTCAAGAATATGGGTCATATTCTTGAAAGACATCAGTGAGAATCATGAAGTACCTGTCACCCTGCAAATTTCTAGTCTTCATAGGTCCACACAAATCAATATGCACAAGATCAAGCAAGTTGCCAGTAGTGAAAGATTTACCTTTAAAGGTTGAGGAAGACATTTTCCCCAATTGACACTCTCTGCACAAGGTATTATCTGGTTTGCTTAGCACCGACAACCCTCTAACTGCCTTGACCTTACTAGCCTTCACAATGTTATCAAATTTTACATGGCAAAGTCTCCTATGCCATATCCAGCTATCATCAAATTTAGCCATAAGACATGTACTTATATTTGCATTCAGCTAAAATAGGTTACCTTTGGTCTGCATGCCGGTGGCCACCAATTCACCATTCTTTCATTTGATTCTGCAAGCTCCATTATTGAATTCCAAAGTGAGGCCACTGTCATTCAACTGGGCAACACTCAGAAGGTTGTGTCTAAGACCATCAACCTAATACACATTGTTAGCACTACTCTTTCCATTTAGAGAGATGGACCCTCTGCCTTAGACCATGCATGGTGCATCACTGCCAAAGTGAACCACACCACCATCATACTCCTCTAATGATATAAACTTGCTCTGATCACCAGTCATATGGTGAGAATAGCCACTATCAATGATCCACTCATTGGAATTATCAAACTGAGAGACAAGAGCCTTCTTATCTGACACATCTTCCTAGACAACAACAAACACAATATCTTCATTTTCTTCATCCACTGATTCTTCATCTGTGACACCTTCATCAACTACCACAAAACAGTTTCTCTGGTTTCCTCCTTTGAATTTCTTGAACCTTTTCAGTTTGTCCTTTTTATCGCCATTAGGATAGTTTATAGCAGTATGTCCTATCCGGTTACAAGAGAAGCATTTCAAAGGTAGCTTACCTCTGTATTTGCTAGTTCCTTTTGGAAGTTTCCTGGAAAGGAGAGCTTCAAATTCCATCAGAATCTCCTCATCATCCATTTCTCTGCCTTATCTTGGTTCACCACTAGTGCTAGCTTCTTTTCCTTTTCTGGATGGTACTGCAGAAGCTTTAAAAGCTGATTCAGTCTTTTGAACACTACCATCGAAACTATTTAGCTCATAGGCTATCAACTTTGCAATGATGGAGTCTAGGGATACCTTAGTCTTGTCTATTGATCTTAGCTCTTGAATAGCAGAAACCCTTATTGCATAGACCGACAATAGGGATCTCAAGACTTTTCTTACCATAGTGGCATCTTCTATTTTACCACTTGCACTCTTGATATCTCCAACAATAGTTTTGATTCTTATTCCATACTATTGAATGGTCTCACCTTCAACCATCTGCATATCTTCAAACTTCCCTCTAAGGCTTTCTTCCTTAGCCTGTTTTACATGTTCATCACCACCATAGATATTTTCAAGAGTACCCCATACCTCTTTGGGGTTTACCTTATCCTGAACATCAATAAACTCAATGTTAGATAAACTACTAATTAGGGCTTCCATGACTTGCCCATTCTCTTGCATCTCTCTCTTTTTGTCATCAGTAAGGGTACCGGTAGGAGCAACATAGACAATCTCAACATAGCTCCAGTGTTGAGAACCCATGCTTCTGATGAATATCTTCATCTTGTCTTTCCATATACTAAAATTTTCTCTGTTAAACTTTGGACCTTCCCTATTCATCATTAGACTGGGATCTTTACCTCAAGTGGTTAAGCTTATAGCATAGAGGACCTGGAGAATGCTCCGATACCAATTGATAACTCAATGATGAACGAATAGTACAACCCTGGTACTGAGAGATGGGGGGTGAATTAGTACAGACAAAAATATAGTCCTAAACTGGTTTGATAGTAGATACTTCAAATGACTAGCAAGCAATGACACCGGTTTGAAATAGAATGCAACCGGTAAAGGTAGGAATGACTGTGACAAGCATTAATCGGTTACTCACTTATCTTTTCACTCAACTCAAGACTACACTACCATTTCACCCTTATGCATAAACAGGTAATCTATCATCAGATCATAATAACAGCTAGTTCAACATGTTTTATTGACAGACATAAAACACAGAACCATCATAAGCTTGACAGATAATAGGAAAGTATCACACATGACACACATATTTTTCACATGGAAACCCAACTGGGAAAAACTACGATGGGGATGAATACCCACAAGCTGTTTTGAACTCTTTAGAAGTCCACTCTGTTAGGAGCCTTGTCCGATTAGAGACATTACAATAGGTTTTGCTAGGAACTGATCCTGTTAAAGATCACCTAGTTAAGGGATGGCTACAATACCCAGTTAAGGGTTAAACCCTGTTAAAGGTTACCTTGTTAGAGGATTTCAAGAACTCAATAGCTAAAGGATTTCAAACGCAATAGCTTTGAATTACCCTGTTAAAGGATTTACAGCAAGCCGGTTAAGGCTACCCTATTAAGGGATTTTCCAACTATTGAGGTGGTTAGAGATCAACGGGTATTACAATGATCTAGTAACAACACTCAATGCCAATGCAGATCTGCTTAAGCTCCTCTTCACCTTCTGCACTTACACTCTGCAGGTATCACTTCTCTCCTTTTGGTCTGGCAAGAATTACGTATCCCTTCTCTCGGATACACACACACAACTTTTGACAACAACCTCAGAAAGAGACACAACATCGACCTTATAGGAAAACAGATAGGTTGGTAGCATAAAACCTAAACCCTAAACCTGTTAGGTTAAGGAATTCAAATGGTTCAATCCTGACCATTGAGAACACTCCATTAATTGCAATAGTCTTGATCCAATCTCAAGACATTCTCCATCGTCCATTTTCACCGATTTCATGGCAGCTGATAACCCATCACACCTTATCGCCGTTTTACAGACTTCGCCCATTCCCAAGGTAGATAGGAACAATCTCCTTCATGCAAGATCCTTCATGTGCACAAGGTTGACATGGCAACATGATCTGTTCTTCATTACAATGCTAACTCATCACACAATGTCACTAGTTGAGCCACACAGGCTTGAAGCACTTCAACCAAAAACCCTGAAGTTGAGACTACCAACTGGTAGTCATACAATGCTTCCATATGCCAGTTCCCATAACCATATGCCGGTTCACCTTGAACAAGCACACCACTTCACTTTGGCACGAATGTCGGTTCACAGTGTTATGCCGATTCTCACATATTCAACATATTAACATCAATGACAACATACAATGTCATTATGTCCTCATACTGGTTCACATATTGCCAACAAGATCATTATAGAACATTTGTAAGTAAGGAAGAAGATTGTATGTAGGCGACATAAGGCAGACCTATTATGCGAATTATAGGTTAAGGGTTTATGTAAGAAGCAAAGCAAAAACCGGTACTAGATCTGGCATTATAGATGCTATTTTGAAGCAGTACAAGATACTAGATTTGTATAATCCATCATTGTAAGTTAGTGAGACTTCCCATTGAGCAGTGAGCTCTAGGCAGTTGGCCTTCTTGCATGTGCAGGCCCCTCTTGTAGTAGTAAGTGAATATTGTGGGTCACAAATCTCACCTAGGTTTTTCCCACATCAGGTTTCCTCGTTAAAACATTGTGTTATGGTGTGTTTTTCATGTGGTTGCTTTTAATTCTATTTATTGCATTACTTTCTGCTTACTGGTACACTATTATAATATGCTCTACATGTTTTAAGTTAAGAAACTCAATTCATCGATTAGATACTGATTCACCGCCCTCTCAGTATCTGTGGGAATCCTAACAATTTGTATCAGAGGTTGGTCCTCTATTTTTAGAAGCCTAACAGCTTGAGGAAGATCTTGACACTGGTAGAGATGGAAAATCTGATGAAGCAACTAGAAGCATCTCTTTCAGACTATGATGCAGAAAAATTGAAAAATATCAAACTAGAAGATGATCTAAAGGTAGCTCAGGATATCATTCAGGCACTTCAAGAAAATCTTACTATTTCAAGAAACAAGAGAAGAGAACTTTGTGAAAAGATGCAAAATGAGAATGATGAAAAAGAAACTCTTAATGATATGATAAACAAGTTGAAACAAGAGAACATAACAACAAATAATGAGATGTAGGATATGACTATGAGATTTTGTAAAGAAATTGAAGATAGAAAGAAGAATGAAGAAGATTTGACCAGAAGACTAAGTGATGCTGCAAATGAAAACACAATACTCAGTTATGAAAATGATTTGTTGAAGACAAATTTGATGCACACTCAAAATGACTCAAATGAACTGATGAGGCAAAAAGAAGTCTTAGAAAGAGAACTAGATACTACAAATCAACATAAAGAGAAATTCAAGAAAAGCTCAGAAGAACTTGGTAACTTGCTGAAGAATCAAAAACCTAAAGGTGACAATTCTGGAATTGGCTTTGAAGTTGGTGAAAGCTCCGGTACTGCAAATACATAGGATCATAGAAAACCGGTAAGACAACCTAATGCTTATAAATTCAATGGAAAATGTTTTAACAGTAATAAGTATGGTCATAGAGAAAATGAATGTAGATCTAGAAATTATCAGAATATCAACACACCCACTGGTCAATGTTCAAAATGCAACAAAGTTGGTCACAACTCTGAAAATTTGCAGAATGAATGTGAGATGTTATGCTTGTGGAAGATTTGGACACCTATCTAATCAATTTAGACCACAAACCAGCATAGGTTATGGGAAAGCTATTTAGAAGAATAATGTAACTTGTTATGCATGTAACAAGATTGGGCATATTGCAAAATTCTGTAGAAGTAAAGGATCACTGGCAGACAACAAAAGTTCTAGTTTGAAAGGTAAAGAAAAAGTTGAAGAGGTTAAGCAAGAATTCTCAAAACAATGGATTAGAAAGTCAGACCTAAATGTTGTTGGGAATACTCCTCCATGGGTAGAACCTATCAACACTTCATCAGAAGGACAAAGTAATGCTTCACCGGCAAGACAGAGTAATACTCCACCGGCAGGAAGCTCTTCATCAAATTAAAGAAAATTTTCTTGAGGGTTTGGCAATCAAATGAGACATATGCTATAATTCCCTCAGTTAATGGTGAGAAGTTGGAAATTACTTCTATACCGGAAGACAATGTTAAGTGGCTACTTAACCAACGTACATTAAATATGGTAGATGGCAAATAAACATTATAAATTTGTGGTTTTGGCTCCATTTCATTTCACCAAGATTTCAAACATTCGAAGAGCGTGAAATTTGCAGAGCTAAGGCATTTCGAGCAAGAGGCAAAGCACTTCAGCAATCAATCCATCCAAAGATAGAAAAAGGTATTTATCTTCATGGCATCCTCCTCTATACTTGAATTCATAGCAAACCCTATAGTAGTCGAGGTTATAAAATACCCTAGGCCCATATTTCAACTAGTTCCCGAGGTAGCTAAGAAAGATGACAATGTAGGTGCTTTTTCCCAAATTCCAAAAGGAGTTGTTTTTGCAGAAGATCCAAGAATATACATTCATTGCAACATAGAGGAACTAGGAGATGAAGAAATTAAAAACATGTATAAGAATATTATATGTGATGACTCCAGAAATGTAAAACCTGAACATAAAGTTGTTGAAACCCTAGGATTCACCGAAATCCTCTGCATTCCTAAATTTCCCAAGGAAGTGATTAGGATAGTTTTAAGCAGGGTACATGGTTCATTCTTTTGGCTTGATTTAGTTCACAAAATTACAAAGGAAGTTGTGAAAGCAGTAACAGGGTTACCTTCCACTGGTAACAAACCAGACAAGACTAAGAAGGTCTCCAATGACCTAGTAATGAACTTAACTGGTGCAACATCAAACAGAAGGTCTCTGAGGGTTAATGATGTGACCAATATAAATGTTAGATTTGTTAGCATGATCTTAGGATACAAAGAAACACATGCAAACAGACTTAACTCAGTTTCCATTTTATGCATTAAAAGTGCTTATGACATGGTTAAAGACAATGTAAAAAATGATGTATGTGAATGGTTAAAAGATGAGTTGATTGATAACTTAGGAAAAATCAAGAAGGATAAGAAAGGAACTTTTAGATTTGTTAATCTACTTGTATGCTTGATGCTACACATAACCAAACAGGTTCCCAGTATAGGCAATAAAAACCTTGGATTTGATATACCGGTAGGAAAACAGTTAACAGACCTATTCAACAACATGGGTGAAAACAAAGAAAAGAATATTCATGACTATTTTCAAGAACTAAAGGTTAGGATGAACAAAAGAATCAGACTATCACAAAAGATTGTCAACAAATACAAGGATGAAATATGTTTTGTGATAAAAAAGGACAAGATCTGGATGGAAGCAGATATCCCAAGAACAATCTAGGTAACAGAGATGGGCTATGAGACTGATGATCATATAATTGAGACTTTTGCTAAAGCACTTCTGGAAGCACCAAATGAACCAAAGGAAGAAGTATTTGGTAGTGCTGAGACCATAGAAAGTCAAATTCAATCTAAGAAGAGAGTGAAAAAGGTTGAAGCAGTTGTGAGAAGAGGTTCTAGACAGGCTAAGGCTATTAAAGAAGATGTACTAAAACAAACCGATATCACTGAGGATGAGTTAGGAACTCTACAGCCTGAGACTCACCTATCACTGGTAGCTACTTCTTCAGAGAGTGACATGCCTACAACTTTTAAAAGAGTTGTAAGGAAAAGGGATCCTTCACCGGCATCCACACCCTTACCTAGAAGGACTAGACAAAAACAACAAGCAGTGAGGTCTTCGGTTAGAAAGACAACACCAAAGAAAAAGTTGACACCAAAGAAGAAGAAGATTAAACAAAACATGGCCCCTCTTGACAAATTGCTAAATGAAATCACAGAGAAAGGGAAACTCAAAAACATAGGAAAGGTCTATGATACACTATCAACAGATGAAAAAGAACAAGTTGAAAATAGTGTTATTTTACACATGAACATCTATAAGAAGTTTTTAATGGAAGTGATAGATGAACTACCAGATGAATTGTTCAAAAGACTGGAAGCAAGAAGACAAGTTGTTGTAGAGCTTGATAAGAAAATCAAAATTGAAAAGTTACTTGTTTATCCAGTAAACTCACCTAAGGAGATAGATGACTTAATTGCAGAAGCCAACCGATCATTATTCTCTACTGAACACCAACATATTGCATTAATGGTTGGAAGAGTGAATGAAGTAACAGAGGAAATAGAAAATGCATGGGACATATTCCTTGTTGAGAAAGAAAAATAGGAAGAGTACAAGAACCCCAAACCAATAAAGGTATACCAAAAGGAGAGAGACAAAGGAAAAGGAAAGGTAGGTGGACCTCCGAGCATCAAAGTAAAAGACAACTTACTCCCACCACCTCCAATTACATCACTGGTAACAACTATTGAAGATCAATCAGTAGATGAGAGTATGGACATAGAGGATACAAATCCTAATCCTGAAGTACTATACATAGTTGATGTTGATACACAAAAGGTCAACATTATGATAGACAAAGATACAACCAGCAAGACAGATATGGCTAGTGAGCCACTAAACAACTGATAGCATTGACAATACTGAAAGAAAAGTTGAAGTTGATAACACAGAGCAACAGGGAGAGACTCAAACTGAGACTGAAATAGAGCAACAAATAGAGAGACAAGCAGAGCAATAGGCTTTGGAACAGGAATAGATTCACATGGAAATAGTGCCACTGGAAACAGGAGAAGATCAAAAACCATTGCTTAAAGAAATGGAAACACAGATTGACCTACCAGAGGTCACTGCAAGCTTGGTTACTTTCTCCACCAGTGGAATTCAGAATGTTGGTTCCTCCTCAATAGGTTACAAATCAACAAATGTAACTGAAGTACTTTTGGACTCCATCAAAAGGATAACAGATTATAGTTCACAAGCTTATAAAGCTATAGATGACACAATCCCAATTTTGAAGATGATAGCTCCTAACTATAACATAGACAATAAGGATTCTTTAAGCCAACTTGACACTTTGTGTAAATACATCACTGAGAACATAGTGACTATTGAGCAAATAAAGGAAGAGGCATTGAAGGATAAGTTAGAAATTGAAAAGCAAAAATTCTTTGAAGATCAGATAAAGAAGTGTACTAGGGAATTTGACACACTTCTACCAGAACTATGTAACTTATTGAAGGAATTTAAAACTCTGCACAAATATACTTGCAAGATAAACTTTTTGACAGTAGACATAGATAAGAAAATGAGCAAGGTACAGGATGAAATCAATAAACTTGCTGACAATTTTGTTAACTCACCTGATACATTATCATCTTTTGAGCAAAGGATAACCAGTTTTGAGGAAGAATTACTTAAGTTAGGAAGAGAAAAGGAGAGAATAGTAAATAAGGAAAAGAATTTGAGACTAAGACTGAGTCCAAGATTGGACTATCTAGCATCATTACGGAAGGAAATATCTGAGGCACTAGTATAGGGACAGAGAACACCGGCAGAGCATATGTAGCACCTCATCAGTACAATTCAAAGAATAGAGACAACAATAAAGGACAACAAGAAGTTTATGGAAGGTATAAACTTGATTTTGGGAGATCTTTTTCAAATTGTAACCACCCAGTTACAAGGTTGAGACTACAACTCTACTGACATCTTGACAACCTTTGTCATTGATGCCAAAGGGGGAGTAGTAGTATGACAAAATAACCGGCAGAAGACTCACCTACTCAGGGGGGGCTCTTATATTTTTGGTAACATATTTTTGGAAACATTTTTGGATTACAAGTTTTTGATACACTTTTGAATTTTCTGATGAGTGTTGCCATCAATGCCAAAGGGGGAGATTGTTGGCATATGCACACTCCAATGAGACATTGTAGGTGATTGAAGGTTTTGTCATTTATGGCAACCTTATAATCCTATGGCACCGACAAGGCATTACACCGGCACTAGCAAGATTAGACTCTACACTAGCACTCAGACCACTAGCACCAGCAGAGAAAGGAAGCATACCGACACAGAGGCCGACAGGATTTTTGTTATATTATTTTTTCTTTATTATTGTAAAATCTTTGTAATCCGACTTGGCATCATTGTAAAATGACTCTTATATAAGAGAGATCATTATAGAACATTTGTAAGTAAGGAAGAAGATTGTATTTAGGCGAAATAAGGCAGACATATTATGCAAATTATAGGTTAAGGGTTTATGTAAGAAGAAGAGCAGAAACCAGTACTAGATCTGGCATTATAGATGCTATTTTGAAGCATTACAAGATACTAGATTTGTATAATCCATCATTGTAAGTCAGTGAGACTTCCCATTGAGCAGTGAGCTCTAGGCAGTTGGTCTTCCTGCATGTGCAGGCCCCTCTTGTAGCAATAAGTGAATATTGTGGGTCACAAATCCCATCGAGGTTTTTCCCACACTGGTTTTCCTCGTTAAAACATTATGTTATGGTGTGTTTTTCATGTGGTTACTTTTAATTATGTTTATTGCATTACTTTCTGCTTACCAGTACACTGTTATAATATGTTCTACATGTTTTAAGTTAAGAAATTCAATTCACCGATTAGATACTGATTCACCCCCCTCTCAGTATCTATGGGAATCTTAACACTATTCGGGTTTGCATATTTGTTGTTACCAACAAATAGGTCCAGGTTATGCACTGGCAAGCATATCTATTCCAGATCAGCACAACACGCTATGGAGATGATTTGTTATTATTGTAAATGCATTGAGCCGACATGATGCATCGCCTATTGATTCATTTATAATTAATTTTATTGTAATATGTTTTAGTGAGCCAACCTATTCAATTGGTCTTAGGTTATGGTATAAATGTAAGATCTCATTTGTGAGATTGATATGTGAAAAAAGGGAATAGGATTGTAATAAGGTATATGCGAAAATAAGCAGACCTATACATGCAAACATCATTTGAAGGTTGAAAGAAGGCTTTTGTGAAGACAATCAAAACTTAACCGGTACTGAATCCAACATATGAAGATGCTATTTCAAGTAGTACATTATCATTGGATTTAACCATCTAATTGTAGTCAGTGTGACTCCCATTTTGTGATTGAGCAGTGAGCTCTAGGCAGCTGGCCTTTCTGCATGTGCAGACTCCATATTGTACACACATACTATTTGCAGTAGTATCATTCGATTGTGGGTAAGGCTTCCCACCATGGTTTTTCCCCTTATAGGGTTTCCATGTACAAATATTTGTGTTATGTGTGTTGGATGTTATTGTCTTTCTGTTTCATGCATTAATCTTTACCAATACTACGATTAACTGATAAAACTGTCTACTGGCATAAAGTTTGGTTTACCGGCATTAAGCATTAAGTTTTGGTTAAGTTAATTTTGGTTGAATTTATCGGACAACTGATTCACCCCCCCCCCCTCTCAATTGTCTCTGGGACCTAACAATTGGTATCAGAGCCTAGTCCTCATTTTGCAAAAGTTAAAAAGCTTGAGGAGATCCAATGTCTTCTAACTATTTCAGGAAGGACAGTCTAAAACTTGATGGAACTAACTATGGCATATGGAAGATCGGGATGGAGATACATTTGAATTGCATTGGAAAGGACATATGGGATTTTACAAAGAATGGTTATGCTACTCCTACTCAAGGTCAACCTAATCCACCTAACTTGGCTAAAGATGAGGAAAATGATTGCAAAGCAAGAGAAGCACTTTTGAGCGCATTATCAGATCAGCAAGTCATGGGATTATTAGATAGATCTATTGCTAAAGCTATTTGGGACGAATTGGAAACATTGAATGAAGGATATTTCACAATCAAAATTGCAAAACTTGAATCCTTCCGGGTCAGGTATGAAAATCTGAAAATGGAAGAAGATGAAAGAATTTTTGCTTTTATGGAAAGAGTAAATGAAATTGTTTTGGGTATACAATGTTGTGGAGGAACCTTAAGTGAAGATGAGACTATTTCTAAATTTTTAAGAGCTTTTCCAAAGGCATATAAAATGAAAGTTACTACTATAAATAAATTAAGAACAATGCCTAATGCATCAGTATCTAGAGACACCTTGGTTGGAAAACTTTCAGCTTTTAAACTTGAGGAATTTGGTCTTGTTGCTACTACTAAGATAGATCTAGCTTTCAAAGCATAATCATCATCATTATCTGAGAAATCTGATTGGAAATCCTTTTATGCAAGAGAACTTGAATATATTAGGAAGGAGAATGAAGAACTGGAAGAGCTTGAAGCAGTATTTGCAAGGAAAATTCCTAAAGGTCCAGTTGGAAATAAGTATGAAGGTAAAGCACCATTTAAATGTTTTAACTATAATAAGATTGGTCATATGGCTTCTAGATGTCCTGATAGACATGCAAGACTAAGAGAAGAAGCTAAAAGAACATATAAGCCTAACCCTGATTATCAAAGATACAAGTTTAAGAAGAATAGAGACAAATCTTGTTATTATGCTAATGAAGGAGTTATTGATGATTTTGATGAGGATCCGACAGAAAATGGATGGGCTTTTGTTTCTATAACAGAAGATCAACTGACACCTATTGTTCAACTGGTAGAGCAGGCCCTGGTAGCTAAAGTTGAAGATAAGGATGAATGGATTATTGATTCGGGATGTTCACATCACATGACTGGTGATAAGAGTAAATTATTAACCTTTTAGGATTACAATGGACGTCTAGTAAGATTTGGAGATGATAAAGCTTGTATGATCAAAGGAAAAGGAACTATATCTTTTGATGGTAAGCACAATACTGATATTGTTTACTATGTTGAAGGTTTGAAGCATAATCTTTTGAGTGTTGGTCAATTAGTTGAGAAAGGATTTTTGTTACAATTCAAGAATGGTAAATGCAAAATCTTAAACAGAACTGGTTTGGAAATTGCAACCGATAATCAGACTAGAGGTAATATCTTTCATTTGAACAACAATGAGAAAGAATGTTTGATTTCTCATATTGATGAAAGTTGGCTATGGCATAAGAGACTTTGTCATGTAAATTTTGATTGCATTATGAAAATCAGTACAACTAAGGCAATAAGAGATTTACCTAAGATTGTTAAACCTCACAATCCGGTATGTAAGGAATGTCAATTTGGAAAGCAAGTTAGAGAAACTTTCAAGAGTATTCCAGAGAAGTCTAACAATGTTCTTGATTTAATTCATACTGATTTATGTGGTCCAGCAAGAACTAGAAGTATACAAGGAGATAGGTATTTTATGCTAATCATTGATGACTATTCTAGAATGTGTTGGGTTACTTTTCTCAAGGAGAAATATGAAGCATTTGGGAAATTCAAACTATTCAAGGTGATGGTAGAGAATGAAACCAACAAGAAAATCAAATGTTTGAGATCAGATCAAGGAGCTGAATTCACATCTAAGGAATTTAATACATTCTGTGAAGTGAATGGGATCAAAAGACAGTTATCAGCACCCCGGACACCCCAACAGAATGGAGTTGTTGAAAGGAAAAACAAAACTATCTTGGAGGAGGCAGAAGTATGATATTAGAAGAAAATCTACCTCATATGTACTGGAGAGAAGAGATCAATACAATAGTTTATACATTCAATAGAGTTCACATCAAAGGTGAAACCGGTAAGACCCCTCATGAACTATGGTTTGGAAATACTCCTACTCTTAAATATTTCAGAATATTTGGAAGTAAATGCTATATCAAAAGGGATGAGTATATTGGAAAATTTGATCCTAGAAGTGATGAAGGAATATTTCTTGGTTATTCATCTAAGAGCAAGGCATATAGATGTTTTAACAAGAGATTGTAGAAAATTGTTGAGAGTGCAAATGTGAAGATTGATGAATAGTTTAGAGGAAATTCAAGGTACATGGACTCTGAACCAGCAATAGAGATAATCAAAAATGAACCTACTATGATTACATTGGTACAAAATGTTGATCCAGTTATGCCAGTATCATCTAAGGATTCAACAGTTACTGAAGAACAACATCAAGTAAAAACACCCTGGTATGTAAGATTGAATCACTCTGAAGATCAGATAATTGGAAACAAATTTCAAGGAGTTATGACTAGAGGAAGATTGGCAAATGAAGAGGTATGTCTTATTTCTCAAATTGAGCCTACATCAATTAATGAGGCATGTGAAGATAAATATTGGATTAAAGCTATGGAAGATGAATTGGAACAAATTGAAAGAAATAACACCTGGTCATTAGTTCCCCGACCTAAAGACAAAAATGTAATTGGAACTAAATGGGTTTTCAGAAATAAACTTAATGTAGATGGCAAGGTAATCAGAAACAAAGCAAGATTAGTGTGTAAGGGATATTCACAAAAAGAAGGAATTGATTACAATGAAACATTTGCATCAGTAGCTAGAATTGAGGCAGATAGACTTTTATTGGATTTTGCAGCACACAAGAACTATAAAGTATATCAAATGGATGTTAAATGTGCATTTCTGAATGGAGATCTTGAAGAAGAAGTTTATATTGAACAACCTGATGGATTTTCTTTGACAGATAATAAAGATATGGTTTGCAGGTTGAGGAAAGCTTTATATGGACTAAAACAAGCTCCTAGAGCTTGGTATGCTAGATTGGACAAATATCTTTTGAAGCTTGGACACACTAAAGGTAATGTTCACATAAATCTATACTACAAAGTGACTAATGATGACATCTTGGTTATTGAAGTTTTTTTTGATGATATAATCTTTGGAGGAGAAGATGGATTGTGTAAAGACTTTTTTAACAATATGCAGCAATAATTTGAAATGTCTATGATTGGGGAGATAAAATTATTTTTAGGATTGCAGATTTCACAGACTGATAAAAGTATATTCCTATGTCAATCTAAGTACTTGAAGGAATTACTACAGAAGTTTGGCATGGAAAACTCTAAACTGATAAGCACACCTATGACAACAACTGATAAATTGTCTTTGAAGGATGAATCAACACCTGTTAATCCAACTAGATACAAGTCTATGATAGGAGGTTTACTGTATTTGACACAAACAAGACCTGATATTATGAATGCAGTATGTATTGTTTTAACATTTTAGTGTAATCCTAAAGAAAATCATGAATCAACAGTAAAAAGGATTTTTTGGTACCTACAAGGCACTACAAATCTTGGTTTATGGTATCCTAGAGATGAAAATTTTGATTTATGTGCATACACAGATGCTAATTGGGTAGGAGATGTAGATGACAGAAAAAGCACCACCGGTGGAGCATTTTTTCTTGGTAGCAGACTAATTTCATGGTTGAGCAAGAAACAGAGTTGTACATCACTATCAACAGCTGAATCAGAATATGTTGCAGCAGCAACCAATTGTACATAGGTATTATGGATCAAACAAATGTTGAAGCACATAAAGGTAAAATGCAAGGAACCTATAACTATTTATTGTGATAATATGGCAGCAATTGATATATCTAAGAATCCGGTATTTCATTCAAAGACTAAACATGTTTCTATCAAATTCAATTTTCTAAAAGAGAATGTTGAAGAAAAAGAAGTAAAATTGGTTTATATGAATACTAAAGAGCAGATTGCAGATATTTTCACTAAGCCTTTGCCTAAGGAGACTTTTGAATATCTTAGAGAGCAGCTTGGAGTTCTACTCCCACCGGTAGAGACTTAGACAGCTGATGTTTGTCATCAATCGATAGAATTAACAGAAATATTTTATTCCATATTTAATGAGGAGAGTTACTTCTCAGGGGGAGTAGTTGGTATTTTGTATTTGGTTTTGTATTGCTTTGGCATTTGATGTCAAAGGGGGAGAGATATTATGGAAAAACATTTTGGGGAGAGATATCTTTTGGGAGAAATTATTCCTATGGGAGAGACATTATGTATTTTGATTTCTGGTTAATGATCTATTTGGGAGATTATTGGTTTTTGGCATTTTTGTTTTGGCACTTTGATGGTTTTTCCATCTTGTGTTGCCATCAATGCCAAAGGGGGAGATTGTTGGTATTTTTGATATGTTGATATGGTTTCATCATTGATGTCAACACTTTTCAACACTTGTCAACCTTATCAGCACTTGGAGATCTTTGGTTATGTTCATCGGCAAGTCAGTGACTTATGCATAGTCACTGGTATTTGGTTCACCGGCACTTGGAATGACTTGGAAACTACTTGGTTATGTCGAAGACATTATTTGACCACTTGGTTTTGGCGATTTGGTTATTGGTCTATTTGGGTTTGCATATTTGTTTTTACCGGCAAATAGGTCCAGGTTATGCACCGAAAAGCATATCTATTCTAGATCAACACGACACGTTATGGAGATGCTTTGTTATTATTGTAAATGCATTGAGCCGACATGATGCATTGCTTATTGATTCATTTGTAATTGATTTTATTGTAATATCTTTTAGTGAGCTGACCTATTCAATTGGTCTTAGGTTATGTTATAAATGTAAGATCTCATTTGTGAGATTGATATGCAAAAAAAGAGAAAAGGATTGTAATAAGGTATATGCGAAAATAAGGAGAGCTATACATGTAGACATTATTTGAAGGTTGAAGGAAGGTTTTTGTGAAGACAATCAGAACTTAACCGGTACTAAATCCAGCATATGAAGATGTTATTTCAAGCAGTACATTATCATTGGATTTAACCATCCAATTGTAGTTAGTGTGACTCCCATTTTGTGATTGAGCAGTGAGCTCTAGGCAGCTGGCCTTTCTGCATGTGTAGACTCCATATTGTACACACATACTATCTATAGTAGTATCATTTGATTATGGGTAAGGCTTCCCACCATAGTTTTTCCCCTTACAGGGTTTCCATGTACAAATATTTGTGTTGTGTTGTGGATGTTATTGTCTTTCTGTTTCATGCATTAATCTTTACCGATACTACAATTAACTGATAAAAATGTCTACCGACATAAAGTTTGGTTTACTGGCATTAAGCATTAATTTTTAGTTAAGTTAATTTTTGTTGAATTTATTGGACAACTAATTCACCCCCCCCCCGCTCTCAGTTGTCTCTAAGACCTAACACCTATATTGGTCCCTCACATACCTTAGATATGTGCCAACTTTCTGAAGGACCTTGGTTTTTTTGAATGTGTCATTTATGAACAACACAACCAAATGGTTTATGATTTCATCTTTTAATTATTGATTTTGGGCATTCCACCATGTACGTATGGTGGGCCCGAAGATCTCCAATGTAATATCATTTATATGTTTATAAAAAAAATAATTGCCTGCAAAAACATTATGGGGTCATTAGTCCAAATGAGTGATCAATAAGTAAATTACAATTGGACTATCTATAATAATTATTTTAAAGTACCTGGAACCTTCTCTATCTTAATGGGAACAAGATCATCGGTCACCACAAATGTGACTGGCAATATTCTTGTACTAGTAATAAGGGGAAAATCCAGGAAATTTTGCTAAAATATCACCACTAGTGGCCTCTGCATCCCTAGGTGCATGTCCTATTGCACAGGTCAGTGTAGTACTCGATGACTGCATGTTGTGTGTTGCCAACATTGCAGTCAGCAATATAGGTGTTGATGATGAGGTTGGATGAGCTGGTGAATGCACAGGAACATGGACAACACCTAAAGATTAATATATTAAATATATAATACATTAAATATAAGAGGAATAACACATTAACAGAAGGATGGGAACATGTAAAATATGAGTTGGTGTATGCACAAAACATGGTCATCACCTGAACTACCTGGAGTACCCTGATCATGGCCACCAACTTCATGAGGATGCAAAAATTCCTATAAAAACAACACGTACATATTTTAGTTCATGACATAAAAGAGTATAAAATATAAACCATGAATGAACTTATGTTATAATTAAAGATTTCATGACTTATTACTTGCAAGTTTTGTTCTCTCTTTGTCAATTGTTTCACCCTCTCTTGTATCTCATAAGTTTGAGGGACTATGAATAACAATTTAAGTTCTTTATATAAAAAATTTGCGTCTTTCTTATCATTTCAGCAGGGTTTGTGGAATATGTGATGTCATCATCACATAATAGTGAGTCCACCTTTGTATCGATGTTCTTAGCTACTACAGGTGCCTTTTCCCAAACATTCATCTATGAGAAGAATATTAGTAACATTATCAAAATTAATCCAAAACCCTAAAGAAAAGAACGTAATAATATAACATTTTTCTTGTATCTAATTTGTACAATTACAATGAGGTTTACCTGCTTGGTAGAAGTGCCCAGAGCTACATCCCAGACTGTGCTATGTGTCGGATCAATGTCGTGTTGTGACAAAAATGAAATATAAAAAAACATTACCAAAATGAAACCAATAGACTTACCAAAAAAACTTAATAATAAAATGGTATATTGGAGTCATTAATTGGAGGTTGGTTTAAGTGGTATATATAAGTATGCACCACCCCCATGATAGTAACTTTGTTTGTATCTATGTGATTCAAATTATAATCGATTAGCATCTCTTCCCCTACACTTATTGATTTTATCGCACATAGGAATACATAGTTTCCCTTGCACGCCTCAAATATGCAATTGGGTTGCCTATAAGTTGACACAGGTCATGTATTATTTATAAAACCTGCAATATTCCTTGTTGCTTTTGGCCTTCCGTCAATGTACATAGCCACTCTTTTACTTTCATCATTATCTTTTAGCTATATATAATTTGTTAACAGTGCATACCTATGCATACTTCATGTATATCAAACCAGCTGCATCCAACTTTTTTAATTGTAACAGGGTCTGATATACTCCATCAATTCAACAACTTTTTTTTAATAGATCTTTATGCCATCCATGGAAAATAGGCCTAAACCATGTAATGACGATGGTGCTATGCGATATATCCTCTCGTTAACAAAAAAATCAGTGTTTATTGGAGGAAGTTCCTTGGTTACCCATTGTTTCTATAGATGTTTGTACCTCATGGGCACCTCGATGTTGCCTATTCTCTCATCATCATAAGAACATGACCCCCCTTGAGCAAGAAATGATTCCATGTATTTATGGAATTTTGTTCTAATCTTTTGACCTCTAGTTGATCTCCCTCTTTTAGACCTACTACATATCTCACTTTCCTCTTCTCTTCCTAAATTTCCCTCACTCGAGGAAGACACATCTGATAAATACCTATTCGGTGGTACATGCACTCCATCAAATGAGAGAGATAGTTGGGAGAGGTTCGATTGTTATTGTGAGATGAAATAAATTTTAGGATTCCATGGAGAGAGACGACAAGAAGTTGTAATAGATGATTCACCATATCTTGTTGATTTTTTGCAAATGTTGCAAATAGATTTGAGGTGGGTTGTCAAAGGTCCTGATAGTCCTAAAAATGACTATGCAAAAAATTTCATGCCTTAGTCAAAATCCTAGTCATTCTGGATTAATTTTGTTCTCTGGTCCTGCCTTTCGAGTTCAAGGTTTAGGGTTTTACACTTTTATAATTAAACATTGTGGAAAAAACCTAAGCATGCTATAATTTTGTATTACCTTTTTGTCTTAAGGCCCAAAGGTTGTGTCATCTTCGGTGGGGCCATTTTATCCCCTAAGTTGTGCTTACCTATATTATCCTAAGCGGATCCCGTTTAGCATTTCAGCCAGCCCCTTTATTTTTTCCTAAGTCTAATGTTTTAATATTGTGGTCGAAAGATAAACTGCGAGAACATCCTATAGCCTACGATCCTCCGTAGTTGAAGGTGCATGGTGGTTAAGGACCTTGGCATCACAAGATGATGCCACGTGTCCTCGACAGGGAGGTTAACCCAACAAATAAATATTTGAAACATTTGTTGTTAGCATTTCCCAACAAGTAAAGTCTGGACTACTAATGGTTCATCAATCTACACATGCTTGTAATGGATGAAGATGTTTTAATTTCTGCAAAAAAGTTGCTCGACTATTAAGAGACTTAGAAAGGTGGTCATTGTGGCCGACAGGTAAAGTGAGTTGATCCAACGATCCTCGTAACCCCATGATCAAGAGATGCAAGAGGATTATGCACCACAACATCACGAGATGATGCCAAGTGTCCAAGGCGGGCCAAGAAAATCCAATGGTGGGGTCACCGACAGAGGTGAAGTAAGCGGTGAGTTGGCTATGCCAAGTCATACTTTGGATGGACCTGTTTACAACATGGAAGGTAAGTGTCAAATTGATTGACACTTATCGTGTGATTCACCAAGATGGATAGGATCTACGATGGAGTTTCAAACAATTTTTATAAGAGTGTTGTACAGGTATGGTATGTTATCTATGCGGGAAAGTTAGAAAGGGCAGAGTGCAAGCTTATCAACTTGGAGAAAATAGCCACAAGGTAGGATGATTGGATGCTGACTCATTTCAGAAGGCCATTTTTTTGAAGGTTTGTATTGGGTCGAAATTGATTTGACAAGCAAGGACAATAGTTTCAGAGGAATAAGAGAATTTGGATAACCTCTGAGTTGGAAATGAAAGATCATGGATTTCTCAGTAAAATTAGAGGTAGCTTGTTGTCAGGGATTCACAAGGAGGGATAAAGTCAAAAAATCCTACTTTGAGAAGATCTAAAAGAGGATAATCCAATTTTTAAAAGAATTTTGAAGCAAAGTTGCACAGTCCCAAGATGAGAATATTAAAACAAATTCATCCATGTAAGGTGAATCTTGATAGAAAAGCAATGGATTGATTTTGCTTGTGAAAAAGATGGAATTCGATGGTGTCCTAGGTCTGACATGAATGATTTCCCTAGTTCAAAGTTGGCATGGTGAATAGATAGAAGTGCGCATTTAGGAAGATTTTTTTTTCATGAACAAACACCGCCAAGTGAAGTGATTTGGATTATAAATACAATAAGGTGGTAGTTCAATTGGTAGAAGAGAAAATAAGCCTATTTTCTTTCTGAAGAGTGGTTTTTCATCACTGAAGAAGATGATGTTTGAGCGGTATCATGCATGGAGTTGTTGTGTGCTTGTGTGATATAGGATGGATGTTATTTCTCTTGTGTGAGTTTACGTATTGTCAGAGGGGTTGTGAAAGTTAAAAGGATTGTTAGAGGGGGCGTGAAAGCCATTTCTTATCAGAAAAAGCCACTAATGATACATCCTCTGCTTCTACTCTGCCACTAGCTGGAAAGGGGTTTGAGGAAGGAGCACATGGGGGAATGAAAGAAGGATTTGTTTGAGTGGGGAGCAGCAGCCAGTCATCTCTATGATGACATGCAAGATGTGGCCCCTCCCCAACATATTATGTTTCCCTACAAGCTTCTCCTTCCATTTTCTTTGATCCTGGGCATATAGGTTGGAGATCTTCCTCTAATTTGGGGGTGATTTTACTTCTTGTCAGGATCCTATTTCCTTTTTGGGAAGGGAAATGCTCTGTAGGACATAACAAATAATCTCATAGTCCAATTGAAGACATTGGGATGATAATGGCATGGGTCAAGCACTTTTGTTTCTACCAATGTTCAGTTACAAATTGTGATTATGTTTTATCACGGGTACCAGTGTATGGGTAGTTTTAAGGAATATTTTGTAATAGAATTGCATATGGTTTTCTTGGTTTGTTCATTCTAGATGACATGTGTCTCTTGGCCTCAAGCTTGTTGCTACCTTATTTTCTATAAAAGGGATATCAAGGTCATTAGAAAGGGTTCCAAAATATCAAAATAGGGTTTCTTGTGTAGGTCTGGTCTGTAGGATTAGGTTCCAGTTTTAAGAAGTCATGAGTAAATAGCAGAGAATTGTAATGTCATTTTGTAGAGAAAAATAGAAGATAGTCATCAATTTCAAATTTCAAATTGGTTCTTGTGTAAATGAAATGTATTCGGTTATTTGATAGAAAATATCTTTTGAAGTTAATGCAGATATAATTTCAAAATCCTTACTCTCCTGTGTATGATTTTATCTTCTTTTGAGTTAATGGAATCAAGGGTTTCATTTGCTTGTTACATTTTTTATGATGTATGTAATTTTTCATTTCATGATTTAATCCAAGGGGTTAATTGAAATGATTGAATGAGATTACAGAGGGATAAAGATTGTACTAGGATTTGATAAGTAGTTTGGGTAAGAATTTGCAAATAAAATGATACTGTTAGGTGGTATTGTTTAAGATTTAATCAACTATTAGATAAATTTCTATCAAGTTTAAGTGATATTTTAGAAACTCAGAGCCCAATGGAGTAAGGCACTAGTATATGCTAGCAGATGTCATTAGGTTATCAATTTCTTGTCTGTTTCATTTATGGTTTGTCATAAATCATTAAAATCAAGACATATTTCCAAGTTTTTATGTATGTTTGAGGTGTCCTACTATCTCATTCTCTAGATAAGGTTGAGGATCACTAAAGAATTTTCCATTCTTGAGCATTCTCCTTGCTATTGAGCCTATATATGAGATTATCTGCTTTATTTTAGCATTGTTCATGAGTGTGGCGCAAAGATCACAAATTTTCTAAGGGATCACCCTCCCGGGTCTTGCAGAGCCCAAAGTGCAGAAGGATTAGAAGAATCCTTATCAGTTGGTCCAAGTTCTCGAGGATTTTAATAGTTGGAGTTGGCTTCTCCATGAGTATTTAAATAATCAACTTGGTTTCTACCTCTCACAGTGTAAACCTATTTGGGAACCAATAGGTCCATTGCATGGATTGATAAGAATGGCTCATTCTTTTTCCCCAAATTCATCATTGAGGGTAATGTTGATGAAGAAGTTGGCCCCAAAGTTGATGCTAAGATTTAAATTCGAATAAGGCCAACTAGGGCCTCAAGTGCTGATAATTGTAATAGAGTTGTTGCTAATGTGGAGGTTTAAAAAACTGAGCAAGTTTGTTTACCTGTTAATTTTGGAGTTTCAAAAACTCATAAAAAATAATCTTTCTTGTCACTTAAAGCATATAGGAGGGTTGAGAAAGTGGAATGAGCTATACCATGTGGATGTCAAGATGGTTTAGGTGAGAAAAAAATCTCAGTTTTGACAAAATATAGTTGCTAAAACCTGGCTTATTATTTAACCACTCCAAGATGGGTGTAAAGAGAAAGCAAGAAAATAATAAATGGTTTCTATAGGGTGTATTGACTTATACCTACTGATCCATGAGAAGAATCTTTGCCTTGTCTTTATGTAGACTGTATAGGATCCTCATCAAAGGGGTTCAAGTTCCTCCATATGTTACATCTTATATGAAGGTCAATCAAATGGTTCACTACCTTGCATAGACAAGGCAGCGAACTATTTGGAAAAATGTCTCAAATAAATGTGTTCTCATGGTGATGGAATGCCATGACAATCCATAGTAATTTGTTTGTCATGGCATTCCATCACCATCATTGCATTCCATCACCATGAGACCGCATTTCTTTAAGGCATTTTTTGGCAGTTCACTACCTTGTCTATGTTACCACATTTTTCATACATTGCTTATATTGGTCAAATAGTGCAAAACATATATTCAACATAGCTAGGCAATGTTCATTCGAATCATAAATTCTCTAATTACATATAGAAAATTTTAATATCCCATAGGTCAATTTTGATTTTTACATATAATTACATATAGAAATGTATAATATCCCATATAATATCCCATACCTTGGCAATGTTTACTTACAATTTCATATAAAAATGATTAATATCCCATAGGTCAATTTTAGTTTTTACATATAATTATAATATCCCATATAATATCCCATTTAATTATGTATTTCAAATATCCCATTTGCATATAATTATAATATCCCATAGGTCAATTTCAATTTCAAATTACTCTGCAAAGCAAAAGACTTTGAAAAACTTCATTCCCGCAAGGCAAAGCAAAAGACCATTGGTGTGCCCAGGAGAGCAGATTCGTAGGGTTATAGACGGTGGTGAATGAAGACTTCATTTGTGCGTACAAGAGGAGGAAATCATTTTACAGGTGAGCAATCACTTAGCTTCATCTTATGTGCATTTTATAATATATATGGTTAAATGGGATATTATAATTATAAATAAATGGGATATTATATAATCAAATCTAACAGTTTTATTTTATAATTTTTTTTTGTTTGATCCATAAGAGCTTTGGTAGAGCCGATTCATTTAGTCTAGCAAGTAACTAATTGAGTCTATATCAGCTTTGTTTGTTTCAACACCCGATCCTTTCTTTATAGCAATCTTATAGGCTCGTATATACCTTTCCCTAGCATCATTTATAGCTACTATATTGCTAGAGGACTCACACAATGTGTAGAGAAGGGTTTGAAATCTATACTGATAGAAGGTGATGCATAGATACTTATCAATGCTATTAAGCATGGTGCCACACCAAATTGGAAAATATAGAGGATTATGAGGGACATTATGATGCTCTAAATAAAGTTCCCAACTATGAGGTTAGACATGTTTTCAGGGAGGCAAACATGGCTGGAGATTACATGGCAAACATGGGAATAAATTTAAGGACAAAGGATGACCAGGTTTTCGAGGCAATCCCGAGTGAAGATTTGGAATAGATTCTAGTGGATGACTATGAATCCTCATGGAGGAAAAAAAAGAAGGCATCGAATAGGTACGACTACGGGAGGGTACTGATCTAGATTCCAAACCACAAATTTGGATCCGGAGTGATAGAAGTGATCATGATAGACAAAAATAAGGCTCTGATTACCATAAATGAAGGGACATTGGGAGAAGGTGGCAAGAGATTAGGACACTTCAAATCCAAAGATGGATTTGGTTTTCATGGAATATCAAATTTCTTTCTCTTTTAGACAGAGCCCGATGTTTGATAAGGACAAGAAATCATAAGGCTAGGGTTAAATAGGAAGGCAAATCGAGCAATGAATGTAGGAGGAGAACTAAGGGAAAATGGTCCATCACTTTGGGTTGAGTTGCCTATGTGCAGAGGAGACATTTCAGTAGCAATGCAGCAAACTTTTTGACTGTGATGAGCTCACTTGGGATGTGTTGTGGCATCTATCCAGAGCTATTTTGCGCAAGGACAGGCATTGGTGTGATGGTTTTGTCTATGAGGCAATTATGTGCCAAATGGTTGACATCCTTGATTCCAAGGAAGCATGCATACAGATGATCCCAAAATTCAAAGAACATCCTTCAAAGCCTTCATAAAGTATACAAACCCTTGCAATACCAAGAAAAAGTCCCTAAAAACCCCTAGAAGATCATTGAAAAGGGAAACACATAATTATGATTATGTTTTAAATGCACATAAGATGAATCTAAGTGATTTCTCAACTGTAAACTAATTTCCTCTGCCTACGAATATCCTCTCCTACGCATGAATGAACTCTTCATTCACCACCGTCTGTGAATCTGATCCTCTCCTGCTTTGTCTTGCGGGAATGAATTTTTTTCAAGTCTTTTACTTTGCCTCACGGGAATGAAGTTTTTTGAAGTATTTTACTTTGCAGAGTAATTTGAAATTCAAATTGACCTATGGGATATTATAATTATATGTAAATGTGATATTTCAATTACATAATTAAATGGGATATTATATGGGTAATTATAATTAAATGGGATATTATATGAGATATTATAATTATATGTAAAAATTAAAATTGATCACCTAAGTGCCACCCCAAGTGACTCGATTGTAACAACTACAAAGTGAGAAATGAGCAATGCGGGATAAGGAGCAGTCGAAGAAAACAAGCGGTAAAATCTTATCCCGCAATGAATGAGGAACATTGTGAAATGGCCGCAGGATAAGGGTTGACTTAAATATAAAGGGAGTCTTATCCCATAGGATTTCCATGCCACTAGAATAGAATTACAAGGCAACATGGGATAAGTCAACAATAAAAGATGCAATACTTTTCTTATCTCGTGCGTCCTTGTGGGGATAACAAAAGAGTCTTGGGATAACAAAATACTTAAGCAAAAGGTAAAAGGGCTTATCCCATGGGCAGAAAAGATCCATAACAATGGTGAAGTTGTTGGCAATATTACAAGGATATTGAGAAGGTTGTTGATGATTATGGACATAACTGATTAAAGATGTTTTACTATCTTGATATTATTATTTTGTCATTGATGTCAAGAAATTGATTTTCTAATTCAGTATGATGTTGCCATATCTTAAGAAATATGATATGAAGATTATAAAGAAGTCGGTAAAGACACATGAAAGAATATGATGAATAAGGGGATAAGTTATTCAATGGGTAA
This sequence comes from Cryptomeria japonica, assembly GCF_030272615.1. Lineage (NCBI taxonomy): Eukaryota > Viridiplantae > Streptophyta > Pinopsida > Cupressales > Cupressaceae > Cryptomeria > Cryptomeria japonica. Next base: position 355,340,162 of record NC_081415.1, on the reverse strand, counting down.
CTCTATCGAGTCAGACAATGATGAGATCTTGATGTTTTAGATTGTTTTAACATCATACATACGTTGTAAAATGTAAATGTTAATACTATACTATGTTATCAAGCAAAGAACCTAGTCGGTAAACCCTAAGGTTATCGCAGTCAGTTAATGAAGACAGAATGTCTACCGAGTGAAGTTTAGTATTCACTGAGTTGTAACTGAGCTATAACAAAATGCATTAAATGTTTACATGTGATATTTAATGAAAGATGCTGATGAGCTGGAGTGGATCAATGATTGGCAAGCCATAAAAGAAGTTTGTTAAATGAATCTAAGGCAATGGAAAGTCGGCAAGAAGATCTACAGTTCAGATTGAACCACATTACCCTAACACAAGTTCCAAGGTGATTGTGAAAGTTCCAAGGCGGATTAAAACATTTTTCAAATCGAAAGATACAATGAACCTGGACAAGATTGAAGATCTAATGGCTATGATTGATCATGGGAAACGTGATTAAGGAGATTAAGCAGCTAGAAGATTGTTTATAAATAAGGAACTGTTGATAAAAAATGTATGTGGGCAAGTGTATGCACAGGGATGCTACATAGTGATTACTGAGTACAGAAGCTTGAAGACCTGTTATAATAATAGAGTATTGATGCCCAGCAGATAGACAAGATTAGTTCTATGTCTAGATTGTATTGAACAAATAAGAATCTGCTTTAGCATTTTAGATGTGAAGTTGCAGATAGATTGCATTACTGTTATTTTGTGAAAGTGATAGGAAATCTCTTAACCGAGTGGACTTAACAGTCTTATATGTAAATCCTCTAACAAGGTGACATTCTGATTGAGTGTTTGAAATCCTTTGACAAGGTCACTTCTAACAAAGTGAAGACCCTAACAGATCTGAGGGAAATCCCTTAACCGGGTCACATCTAGAAATGTGTTTGTAATCTTTAATAGGATTTGCTTTTAACCGAGCATACTCTAGAAGAGTATATTTCTTAGTGGGTCCGAAATCCCATAGTGGTTTTTCCCTATTTGGGTTTCCACGTTAAATTTGGTGTTATGAGGTTTATATTGTTCATATTCTTTTGAGTTTGCTTGTTTGATAGTTTTTGATTATATGACTGATATATGTTACCGAGGTTGAATCTGATGCTTTTATGGATGATTAAGTTTGTATGATTCACCCCCCCCCCTTCTCATCTTGTTGGCTATTGGATCTGTACTTATATTAAGTATCAAAACTATGAATTGGTATCAGAGCTTTGGACTCCGAAAGGAAAGTTTAAAGGCACTTGAGTTAAAGATCCAAAGATGTATAAGAGGGATGCACCTAAGCTGAATAAGTCAAGTTTCTCTACATGGCAGAAAAGGATGAAGCTACATCTATCAGGAGTTGGAGAATATGCTTTATACTATCTGGAGAATGATTTTGTTGCACTGAGCACCTATCCATTGACTATGGAAGAGATAAAGGTGAAGCAAGAACATATTCAAGCAATGATTCAAATAACATCTACATTGACCGATTCTGAGTTTAATGATCTAGAAGGCTGCAATGATGCAAAGGCAATGTGGACTAAGCTCATATCTGTATATGGAGGAGATGAACATGTTCAAAGAGAAAAATTTGATAGTCTAAGAGGACAACTTGAATCTATGAGGATGAATGAAGGTGAGAACATAACCCAGTATAGTACAAGACTAAAGGAAATTGTAAATCAAATGAAAGGAGCAAGAGGAACTATTGAAGAAAAGGATGTGACAAGTAAGTTGTTAAGAACCCTTTTACCTACCTATGCAATCTGAGTCTCTGCAATCAATGAATTGAGGTCTGTACCTAATATGCTAGTTCTCTTGGATGCTACTATTGGTAAGCTACATGCATTTGAGTTAAGTAATTTTGATAGCAGTGGGTCATCAGTAAATAAAGTTGAATCTGCATTTAGTTCTTTTCATCTGAATGAATCTAATGATTACAATGAAAGAAAGTATAAGTACTCTGAAGGAGATCACAGTGGAGCAAGTGAAAGATTTCGGAAGAACATGGATGAGGTACACAAACTATATGAAGAAATCAAAAAGCAAGAAGAGTTTGAAGCACTATTGGCCAAAAGGTTACCGAGAGGCAAAGGTAAGTATAAAAGAAAACTACCTTTGAAATGTTTCAATTGTGATAAGATTGGACATATGGCTTCTAACTGTCCTGACAAAGAATTCACTGAAAAGAGAGATTACCAAGATGATAGACATAAAGATAATCATTATAGAGGACACCGAGACTTCAGAAGAAGAAAGACATGCTTAATTGCTGATGAGGAATCTGAAGATGATAAATTAGATGAGATTGATATAGAGGAAGTTGTTTATGTGGCTATCAAGGATGGATCAGATGAAGAAAGGTATGAAGAAAAAGCCCTAATATCTCACATAAACACTAATGATTCTTGGATTATAGATAATGGATGCTCACATCATATGACAGGAGATAAACACAAATTTGTTATGTTAGAAGATTATGACGGAGGATATGTTAGATTTGGTAATGATGCACCATGTTGGGTAAGAGGTAAAGGATCCATAACACTTCTTGATAAAGCAAGATGCAATGATGTTTATTGGGTTGAAGGTTTGAGATATAATTTGTTGAGTGTAGCACAGCTAAACAACACAGGTTACCGAATAGAATTTTAGAAAGGAATTGTCAAGGTTCATGACAAGAATGGAAAGTTAGCTGCTACCGGGACACAAACAAAAGGTAATACATTTCACCTTGACTCAACTCACACTAAGTGTTTGCATGCAAAGATTGATAATACCTGGTTATGGCATAAAAGGTTTTGTCATGTTAATTTTGATAATCTGATCAAGATAAGTAAGAAGAACAGAGTAAGAGGTCTACCGAGTCTTGAAAAACCTAAGAGTGCTATGTGTCGAGGATGCCAGATGGGTAAGATGACAAGATCTAGCTTTACTAGTAAGTCCTACACTTCTAAGGGAATTTTAGATCTTGTGCACATTGGTCTTTATGGTCGTATGAAAGTTCAAAGTTATTATGGTGATAAGTATTTCATATTATTTGTGGATGATTATTCAAGGATGATGTCAGTAATGTAGAAGCTTTTCAAATGTTTAAGTGGTACAAGGCTAGAGTTGAAAATGAAACAGGAAGACAACTGAAATGTCTCAGATCAGATAGAGGAGGAGAGTTCACATCTGATGAGTTCAACCTATTTTGCAATGATCATGGTATAAAAAGATAAGTCTCTACACTGAGAACTCCACAGCAGAATGGAATAGCTGAAAGAAGAAATAGATCTATTGTGGATTGTGCTAGAACACTGATGATTGAGAAGATGGTTCCACAAACATTTTGGAGAGAAGCAATAAGCACAGTTGTTTACACCTTGAATCAAGTTCAAATGAAGAAAGGTACTTTGAAGACACCTTATGAAATCTGGTATGGCAAGAAACCTAATGTAAGTTATTTTAAGATCTTTGGAAGTAAATGCTATGTTCATAAAGATGATAGAAATGGCAAGTTTGATCAGAAAAGTGAAGAAGGAACATTTCTAGGATATTCTTCTAGAAGCAAAGCATTTAAATGTCTGATCAAATCATCTAACAAAATAGTAGAAAGTGAAAATGTGAAAATTGATGAATTTGTAGAAAGAACTGATGAAAGGAATTCCAAAGAACCGGGAGACTATGATGAATTTGTCTATGTGCAACTGAGAAGTCCTACCGAGATAACTGTTGAAGAAAATGAAGAAAATATCCAGTTACCGAGTGATGAAGAAGATCATACAGAGCCTACTGAGCCTGTATTGGCCAAGTATGTCAGAAGACACCATGCACCAAGTTAGATTATAGGAGATAAGGATGAGCCAGTGATGACCAGGAACAAACTAAGACATAACACATGTTTGATATCTGAAATTGAACCAAGAATAGTGAAAGAGGCATTTAATAGTGAAGATTGGATAAATGCTATGATTGAAGAGATTGATCAAATCAAGAAGAATGACACATGGACACTGGTCCCAATACCGAAGGACAAAAATGTAATCGGTACAAAGTGGATCTTTAGAAACAAGCTAAATGAGAAAGGTGAGGTCATTCGGGACAAAGCAAGATTGGTTTGCAAAGGTTATGCCCAAGAAGAAGGAATTGATTATGGTGAGACTTTTGCACTTGTTGCTAGACTTGAAGGAGTTAGAACATTGTTGGCATATGTTGCTTTCAAGAACTTCAAGGTATATCAAATGAATGTCAAATCTGCATTTCTAAATGGAATATTATAAGAAGAAGTTTTCATTGAACAACCTGAAGGATTTGTTAATGACAATAATAAAAATCAGGTATGTAAATTGAACAAAGCTTTATATGGTCTGAAACAAGCACCTAGAGAATGGTATGAAAGATTGCACTCTTATTTGATTAAGATTGGTTTTATAAGGACAAGTGAGAACAACAACATGTACATGAAGAATGATGAAAATGGAATACTAATCTCAGCCATATTTGTTGATGATATTATATTTTGTGGAAATGACTCTTTATGCAAGAACTTTGGAAATGAAATGAGCAAAGAATTGGAGATGTCATTAATTGGTGAGATAAAGTATTTTAAAGGCTTACAGATAGTGCAAATGAAAAATGAGATTTTCATTACTCAATCCAAATACATAAAGGAAATCTTGAAGAAATTTGGAATGGAGGATTCAAAGCCAGTAAGTACTCCTATGACTACCAACTACAAACTATCAAAGAATGATGAATCTGCATCTGTTGATGAGACACTCTACCAATCCATGATTGGAAAACTACAATATGTTGTTCACAGCAGGCCAGATATAGCACATGCAGTAGGTATTGTTGCAAGATTCTCTGCGGATCCTAAGGAAATTCACATGACAGCAATCAATAGAATTTTTAGATACTTGAAAGGCACTGCAGATTATGGCTTAGTATATCAGAAAGGAAATGATTTTGATCTAAAATTTTATACTGATGTTTATTGGGTAGGCAACATTGATGACAGAAAAAGCACAAGTGGAGGAGCTTTCTTCTTAGGAGAAAGACTAGTGAGTTGGCTTAGAAAGAAACAAGGATGTGTTTCTCAGTCAATAACCGAAGCTGAATATGTTGCAGCAACACTGAATTTTACCAACATTGCATGGATCAAACAACTATTGGAAGGTATAAATGAGAAAGTTACCGAGCCAGTAACTATATTCTATGACAATACTAGTGCCATTAATATTTCAAAGAACCCTATTATGCACTCTAAGATAAAGCACATCTCTATCAAATATCATTATCTTAGAGAAGAAGCTCAAGAGAAGAAAGTGGTGTTGGAATATGTTAACACAAAGGAGCAAATAGCTGATATCTTCACCAAGCCACTACCAAAGGACACTTTTCAATATCTCAGAAGTAAGTTAGGGGTCCTACCCCTATCTTTTACTCACTGACCGAGTTCGGTGAAAGAATCACTTTGATGACTCTATTGAATATCTTTTGGGGAGCTGATGCTGGAGTGATACACTTTAGAATGTTTTTCTAAAAGTGTACTAGAAATAATACTGGGATGATATAGAAAATGATATAGGGAATAGTAATTGTAAACAAATGCTCTGATCGAGATTCAGTTGATACACAACAGCAGGAAATAGCTTCTTATAGAAAGAAATTATGTTTTAGTTCTATTCTTTTTTGGCATTGTTGTCAAAGGGGGAGAAGACCAAGAAGGAGACGACCTACCCAAGGGGAGAAGACCAAGAAGGAGAAGATATACCAAAAGGGGAGAAGACCTAAGAAGACTGAGAGAAGACTACAGAATGAAATAAAGACTGAAAAAAGAAGAGAAGTCTGATGTATGGGGGAGAGCATTTCAGCATTTCAGAATCACAGCAATCCAAATTTTTTTTAAAGGTCAAATCAATTGGTTTTGCCATCAATGCCAAAGGGGGAGATTGTTGGCAATATTACAAGGATATTGAGAAGGTTGTTGATGATTATGGACATAACTAATTAAAGATGTTTTACTGTCTTGATATTACTATTTTGTCATTGATGTCAAGAAATTGATTTTCTAATTCAGTATGATGTTGTCATATCTTAAGAAATATGATATGAATATTATAAAGAAGTCAGTAAAGACACAGGAAAGAATATGATGAATAAGGGGATAAGTTATTCAATGGGCAACTCTACCGAGTCAGACAATGATGAGATCTTGATGTTTTAGATTGTTTTAACATCATACATATGCTATAAAATGTAAAGGTTAATACTATACTATGTTATCAAGCAAAGAACCTAGTCAGTAAACCCTAAGGTTATTGCAGTCGGTTAATGAAGACAGAATGTCTACCGAGTGAAGTTTAGTATTCACCGAGTTGTAACCGAGCTATAACAGAATGCATTAAATGTTTACATGCAATATTTAATGAAAGATGTTGATGAGCTGGAGCGGATCAATGATTGGCAAGCCATAAAAGAAGTTTGTTAAACGAATCTAAGGCAATGGAAAGTCGGCAAGAAGATCTACAGCTCAGATTGAACTGCATTACCCTAACACAAGTTCCAAGGTGATTGTGCAAGTTCCAAGGTGGGGTAAAAAGTTTTTCAGATCGAAAGATACAATGAACCTGGACAAGATTGAAGATCTGATGGCTATGATTGATCATGGGAAATTTGATCAAGGAGATTAAGCGGTTAGAAGATTATTTATAAATAAGGAACTATTGATAAACAATGTATGTGGGCAAGTGTATGCATAGGGATGCTACATAGTGATTATCGAGCACAGAAGCTTGAAGACCTGTTAGAATAACAGAGTATTGATGCCCAGTAGATAGACAAGATTAGTTATATGTCTAGATTGTATTGAATAAATAAGAATCTGCTTTAGCATTTTAGATGTGAAGTTGCAGATAGATTGTATTACTGTTATTTTGTGAAAGTGACAAGAAATCTCTTAACCGAGTGGACTTAACAGTCTTATATGTAAATCCTCTAACAAGGTGACATTCTGATTGAGTGTTTGAAATCCTTTGAAAAGGTTACTTCTAACAAAGTGAAGATCCTAACAGATCTGAGGGAAATCCCTTAACCGGGTCACATCTAGCAATGTGTTTGTAATCTTTAACAAGATTTTCTTTTAACCGAGCATACTCTAGAAGAGTATATTTCTTAGTGGGTCCGAAATCCCATAGTGGTTTTTCCCTATTTTGGTTTCCACGTTAAATCTGGTGTTATGAGGTTTATATTGTTCATATGCTTTTGAGTTTGCTTGTTTGACAGTTTTTTATTATATGACTGATATATGTTAGCAAGCTTGAATCTGATGTTTTTATGGATGATTAAGCTTGTATGATTGAAACCCCCCCCTCTCATCTTGTTGGCTATTGGATCTATACTTATATTAAGTATCAGAACTATCAGAAGCTCAATGGTGTGTCATGGGATAATAATTGTGAAGGGGAAATCAGAGAAATCCTTATCTTGTACGTCCCCATGGGGATAAGAAATATACTCTGGGATAAGAAAAGGCTAGTTTAAAAGCTTATCCCACAGATGATAAAAACACAAAGAAAGGGGCTTGCAGGCAAAAGGCGAAAGGAAGGGTTAAGATCAATGCGGGATAAGATCTCCAAAGAAAGAAAATAGAAGCTTATCCCGCGAAGATAGAAGGAATGGCTAGTGATAGTACAAGATAAGTAAAACAAAGGAAAATTACAACAGAAGCTTATCCCGCAGAGAAAGTTAAGATGGTCGAGGAGGCTTTATGGAGTATGAAATTATAGTTTGACATGAGGAAATTTAACAAAATGCCACATCATTATTCAGGGAAGGCCAACGAGCAATCCCAATCATCAACTACTAGATCGACAGATAAAATTCAAAATTGGTGCCAATGATTACCTCTGTCCAACATGAATGATTTAATGGCATCGCAATAATTTGAAAATTCAGTGGCATTCTTTCTTACCTTGCATCCAGAGAGATTTCAAAGAAGCATAGAGCAAGGAAAAAGGCGAATTTAAGCATTCAAGCATACTTCGCAGCATTTTCAATTGAAGAGAAAACTAGTAAGTATTTTTTTCTAGCTTGTGTGCATTATTAGACTGTTACGGTATTATCTTGAGTTGTCTACATGTGTACCCTAGAAATTGGTAGATTTTACTCTTGCATTTGCTTTCCAATTTTTTAATCAATCCAAATTGTTAAGATGGCATCCCTTGCTGAGCAATCTACTACCCCTATTGCCATGAAAGCCCATGTAATTGAGGCAAGATCCTCAATTCCCATCACTGAGGCTACACCTCTAGATATAGTTCCCCCATGCAAGAAATTGCAGGTGCCCCTTCTATGCAATCAAGCCATAGAACCACCCTGCAAGTATTGGAGGAGGCTAAAGCTAGCTCCCCTCTGAAAAAGAAGGCCACAAAGAGAAAAAGAAAAACCATCTGAAAGACTGTCAATATGGTTTTTGATAGTGATTCTTCATATGAGCCCTTTCCTACTCCTAAAACAAGGAAGCCCACTACAAAGAAGAGGAAGAGCACCAAGAAGGCTTCAATTGAAGTCACCTCTACTGAAACCCCATCCCCTGCACATGATGCTCTTGCTATAGTTAATCCATCTGTTGAGGAAGCCCCAATTCCTCAAAAGCCAATCCCATAAGGAGAAACCATCAAGAGCTAGCCAAAGAGGCTTATCAAACAAAAGAAAAGACCCCCAAGCCTGCAAAGTGCTCTAGGAAGTCATCCAAAGGGGATTTATCATCTCAGGTGGAGCAGCCACCAACATAACCTACTACTCCTCTTTCTCCTGCCATGACCCCTGAATAGTTGCAACAAGAGGTTGAATAGAGACTTGAAGAAATCTCATGGAGGGCAACTAGACAGACTAGGAGCCTATCCCAAGACCTGCTGAAATTATTTGAGGGATCCACAATGCATGATAATTTGAGGACTGTCTTCAATGATAAAGAGGCAGGGTGTAGGGATGCCTTCACTAAGGAAAGGGGTTGGGACATTTTTCATTCATTCTATGGCAATAGAGACAAGGTCATCCTAGTGTGCAACCCCTGGATATAGAACCTTTGCAAATTGGTGGTGCCTAATGTTTTTTATAGATCCTATGCTCATAAGGGAGCTAGCAAAGGCATATTATGTTCCAAGCTAGATGGTTAGGACTACTGAAGGATATGTCCTACTAGACATCTCTCCTGGGGCTATCATTCAATGTTTTGATTTAGATAAGTCTGTCCTCACCATTATAAATAGGGATAATTTGAAGAGGGACTATGAGAACAAAAAGGAAAAGTACTTGAAGGATCTTGTTCCTCATTTCATGAGGAAACTTTACAAAGATTCATGGAATTATGTCCTGCCATCTGAAAGGGAGCCCCTCAAGCTTGACTATTTTGAGCACTATTTTGTTAAAACTTATTATGCACTATGGCAAGTCCTTGGATTTGATTGCGGGCTCACCAAATTGCCCATTGATTTTATGATGATGGCCATCAACATTCAATACCCCTCAATGTATGATTTTGCAAGTTCTATTCTTGAGAAGATTCATGAGGGATTGGTGAGAGCTGAAATAAGGATGAAAAATTGGTATTCTTGCACTATTCTTTGGTGTGCCACTTAATTCTTTATCAAAATAGAGCATATTGGGGCCCAGAGTTGAGAATAAAGATAAATGATCCCTACATAGGTCTCCCTTGGTCGGTGCAAAGATGGACCCAGGTTTGGGACAAGGGATCTAATTTTGGTGGTTATTGTCTATTTTTTGACCATTTTGTAATGAACTTTTTGACAAAACCTGGGGTAGTAGTGTTGATCCTGCCTAAAGAGATAATCAAAATATTGAGAATAAGGAGTTGTAGGGTTGATGGACATGTCTACCCTGAGGGTGAATTCACCCACAATTTTGGGGATTTCTTCTTTTATGGCAATTGTACAATAATAAGAATTTATGGATGTGAGCAAGGACCCCATGTATTGCCTATTGTTGTCTCTCCAAGGTTTGCATTCCTCGAATTCATCTGGAAAATGACGTGGATGGAGAGGGAGAAAATCAAATCTAATAGAAAGAAAAAATTTCTCCCCAAGAAAATAGTTTTCGATGAATCTAGTGTAGGTTGTGAGACCTTGGAGCAGGTACATGATTTTTTGGTGAAGAATTACAGGTTGAGGATTTCCCAAGCCAGACATTTTGACCCTGAAGGTTGTATAAATGACATTAGAGTAAATAAATTGAAGGAAATGGGGTATTTTTATTCTTTTGTAGAAAGAGAATATCTGATTAGGAATTCTCATCCACGTGAGGCAAAGAAAAGAAGGAAGAAGTGGGAACTCATGAATAAATTTAAAAGGGAAAGGAAACAAGAGGATCCCAATTTTGTAGGTTCTTATGTGTGTGAAAAAGTGGTATGTAAGTTGCAAGCACAACACTTCAATTAAGTCATTATATGCATGGTTAGTAATCAATAATCAATAAGTAAAAAACCATAACAAAGCGACTAATTTCCTTCTAAAAGATGCAAGTATAAGATTGCTCTCAGATTTTTTATAAGAAATACCAGTGACTAGACTACACCAAGATGAAGGATTTAATCTATATGATATTTAACTATATGGATGCAAGATGGATGAATAATTCAAGCAAATAATCAATTCAAGCAATAATGGATGCAAATAATCTAAAAAGCACAATAATCTTCAATGACTCTAGAACAAAATTAGCGTGATAATAATCTCCAAGCATGTTCTCAAAAATCTCTGGGGTAAATTGGAATGAGAGCTGAAGAATGAATCTATAGAGAATTACCAAGAGAAAAGCTCAATTTAGGATTAATTGAAAATAATTGAGAAATCAGGTTTAGTTAACCTTGAGATAGATTCCAATTATAGTTTAATTGAAATGCATTAAAATTAGAAGTCCAAGTTGCATTGGAAATAATAATAAATTAATTCCATGCATTTGTGATAAAAATAGATAATTCTTTTATTTATTCAAGAAAAGAGTATTTTCAATGCAACTGAACTTCTTTTTCTAAAAAGCTTTGAGTTCCAATTTTAGAGAATAATCAATAATTCAATTTAATTGCTTTTATGATTTCAAGTTATAAATTTAGAAAAAGAAACAATATCTCAAGTTTGATTTCTCTTTCAATTCAATTCTTTTATTTAATTTTTAATTCAACTCTTGTTTTGTAATTAATTCCTCTTTTGTAATAAATTAATTCCTTTTGCATGATTAAATGGCAATTTTATTAATTAATTAAATATGCAAGGATATTTAATAAATTAAAATAGGATAATTGATCAAAAATGATATTCTTGGAAATGATTCAATTAATTAAATGAATATTTAATTAATATTGAGTAATTGATTTGCCATGTGATATTTGATAATTAAAGAATCAATAATGTGCTCAAGGTTGATTTAATGGCCTTTGGTTAGGACCTTGGTGATGTTGTCAAGATTAGGGGCCCATGATTTAGATGACCATTTTTAGGGTATTACATTTGCCCCTCTTTGAATTAATGTGCAAGCAGCACGTTGGTTCAAAGAATGTGTGATGTCTAGGAGATGCCAGTTCTAAACTTGAATGATCATGAACTAGATGAAGAGCAAGGTGTTTATCTTGATTTGAAGCGACAAAGCTGAATGAAGTCTGATTAAAATGATACCATTCCTGAACTTGATTGAACTAAGGAATGATAGAAACAAAAGATACTGAACTTGAACTTGATTGATCAAGAAGCAAATCTTTATTGATCTAGAACTTGATTGAACTTACATGTAGTGAGTGATGATAAAAATTGATCTTGAACTTGAATGATCAAGATACGATGAGCGAAGATAAACTGTCCAACTTGATCAAGAAACGAATATTGAACACTTTCTTAGATTGAGTATGATCAAAGATACTCTTTAAACTTTTGATTGAGTCTAACTGAATAATCAGCTTGATGTGAAGCGATGAAACTGATTAATGCTAAGAGATTGATTCAGATGAAAGACAAATATGTGTTTGATTTGAAGCGATGAAACTGAGATGCCCCTTAGAAATGAGAATCGATTTTCTCTAATTAACAAGATATTGCTCGACTTTTGATGAAGATTTGAAAAATTTCTCAACTTGTGAGATGCCAGGTCATAAGGTCGTGAGTATGCCCCCTCAGGAACGAAATCAAAAAATAGCGAGGGATTTATGATTATAGGAAATTGTGTGGCAAGAATAAGTTATTTGAGCACAAATTGATTCTAAGGAATATTTGAAATATTCAGCTTTGATTGATGAAATTGAGCATGGAGTTGATCGTAATGTTGATGTGTATAATTGAAATTGATATTCAGCATTGAAATTGAGCGCTAAGGGGTCCAAATTGTGAAATTGACTAGAAAAATGATCTTGAATTTTGACTTTGATCCCGAAAATGGAATCAAAATGGTCAAATTAGCTAAGGGTACCATTTTCATGTCCATCGAAGCAAGTTGAAAAATTGGATTTTTGGCTATATATGGGACGAAAGTGTCATTTTCAAATCATTTTAACCCTCCAAGTTTAAAAATTCAAAAAGCCTTCTACGAAGAAAATGGTGGTCCCTACTCGTTAGCATCGATTCGAGCACCAGAGACGTCATAATCAACCCTGAAACTATGAGCCAGCGGTAAGTGATCGATCTTAAGCCTCTTAATGTTTTCAATTATGAATTTTTTTGTTCATTTTTCAAGTTTTTCGCATGTGTGGGGTCGGGTTTCACATTTTATCATTCGAGACAGGATCCTATCTCATACGAGTAACTGTTAAAATTTCTTTTGCCATTTAGGGTCATTAGAATTGTCGTTCAGGATGCACCCTTGTATCGTACGATGAGTCTATTAAAAGACCATTTTGTTGTGCGGGACCCAATAGTTTGTCATTTGGGGTTAGTTTGTTGTGCGGCAGCTATTCCTGACTCGTACGAGATTCTGTATCTCTGTGTTTTGTCGTTCGGGAGACAGTGAGCATTTTTGAAGGTCTAAACATGAAAATTTGATTTTGCATTTGACTTAGTTGGATTTGCGTGATGTTTTACTTCTCTTGTAGGCTCATGTGGAATGTTTTCTGATGCTTTGTTGTTGGGTTTTTGCAAGTTCGATTACCTCCTGTGCTATTTAGATGCATTTATCCTCCTACTATGGCATTAGTTCAACATTTATTTGAGGTTGAGCAGGCTCATATTGACTTGTGTAGCTTGACTCATCTATTGAGATTACCTAATATCTGTGTGAATCACGAAATGCTCACGGTGTTCGTTGAGCATTTTCATTCAGAACATAACACGTTTCATCTATCGGTGGGGGAGTTGACTATCACTCCTGAGGATGTATATAGGATCCTCCGTATCCCTTTTGCTGGGGATAAGGTGGATTATGATTCAGGGCACCTTCCAGGATTACAGGCAGCGAGGCATGTCTTCAGTGATCCTGACATTTTGACTCGTTCCATTCGTTGGGACATACTGATGAGCAGTTACAGTGAGGAGTATCCTCTGGCATGTGTTATAGCAGGTTTTATAGGTTGTTTTCTGATGCCAGACAGAGGGCAGCAAGGTTTCTAGTACGGATGGGGTCAGATGCTAGAGAGATTGATAGAGACCCCTCAGAGACTTGGCTGGGGTTTATCTTTATTGGCCCACATGTATCAAGAGATGCATGAGATCCTGTATAAAGATGGGCAGAGCATGGCCGCTGGTGTATATATTTTGCAGGTGTGGGCTTGGGAGCACCTTCCCATTTGTCGGCCCATAATAGATGACAGTAGAGAGCTTGGGCAGCCGATTATATACAGGTATGCTAGATACATTACGCAGCCCCATTTGGGCAAGATAGATTTTTGGAGATGGTAGCTAGATGACCTGATAGCCGTTGTATGGAGACTGTATAAAGGTTTGGAGTCGTGGGATGACTAGTGGATGGTTCGTAGGGAGCTTTTTATTACGCGCCCTCTCATCAGGAGATTGCAGACTATTGTGGAGTGATTCGTTGTTTCTCGAGTGATGAGGCAGTATGGCCGGCCTCAAGGGATCTCGTAGGAGTTTACAGCGTATGCACGTTATGCAGATGAGGAGAGACAAGGATGGTATCCATGGTTGTCCTTTGCTTCGGTGATGTAGGAGCTGACTGGTTTACATCGCCTGAGGTGAGATTATATGGATGATATGGTAGATGCAGGGGTATTGCCCCAATATAGAGATTGGTTTCAGCAGCATCCTTCCCTTGATTCACAAATCTAGGAGAGTAGGCTCCTCATATTGAGGATGTTGAGGATGATGCCCCTGCATCGACATAGGGATAGGGATAGGGCCATAGGTAGGGAGAGGCATAGAGAGCTGAGGCTCCATGATGGAGTGGTGGTGATCCTGGTGCTAGCAGCAGCAAGGTGCCAACTGATGTTGGACAATAGAGGGGTGAGGGTGGATCCCTAGGGCATGTAGGAGTGAGATTGGGTGGGACTGAGGAGGAGAGAACAACTCTAAGATAGGTCCGACAGTGGTGGGATGAGCAGGGTGGAGGTACAGGTGGAGATGGGGGTGGGGAACCTGTGAGAGAGCAGGGGACTGACGCAGGGCATTCGATGAGAGCATGTCTTGCAGAGCTACAGTCACAGTTGACAGTGGCTCAGACTCAGCTGGTAGAGTGAGACTGGCAACATGTCGAGGTTAGGGTTGAGCATGATCACCAGATCACATCATTGAGGGCATAGTCGAGAAAAAAGATAGAGGCTTTACGATAGGAGGTCCTTCTCCAGAGTAGTAGGGCAGCTTACTATGTGGTAGCATATAGAGTCACAGTTCCTATTGTGCAGCAGGTGATACCCTACTCCCAGTATATGGCATGATCAGAGGGAGCATGGGCACCTCGTCAGGATCCTGAGCATCAGGCTCTTCCTCTACCAGGCGATGAGGGAGAGGCTGCTAGCTAGATTATTTTGTTTTGTAGCTCAGATATATTTTTGTAGACACACCCATTTTTTGTAGCCTATACGATTCTTGCTTTGATGGGAGTTTGTATATGTCATTCGACATCATTTTGTACTTTTAGACTTGACATGATATATATACGAGATCCGATTTGACTTCATCGTACTTGTGTTGATTCGCTTATGAGATGTCTTTTATATGCTTTATTCTATATGTATGCATTTCTTTTCAATATGAATGTATGTAATGCAAATGATTATGGATGTCTATTTTTTGTTCTTTTCATATGCAAATAAATGAATGAGTAATGAGTAATATGAGAAATGCAATGTTTTCATTTTTCTATGAAATAAGATGAATGCAGATGAGTGAATAATAAAATGTATGAATCTATATTAAATGTTATGTATGCAGCTAAAACATCTCAAAACACAAGTACTCAATCGAAGAAATGATGATAAATAGACCACTTAGTGTAAGAAATGATGATGCTTTCAGCTCTCATTCAGAAGATAAAGAGATTATTATCATACCAAAATCACTCTAAATTGACAAAAATGCAGAATGATATGCAAAATGATACACAAAATGATATGCAAAATGATATGCAAAATGCATCCTAAACCTAGTCACTGGATTTAAAATACTTAAGATTCATCATTGAGCATAACGAACACAACAGGCAGGTTAGAGTTCCTTTCTTTTTCAATGTGCAATATGTATTATCTTGTCTGCAATGACCCTTTTTTAATTCATATCCTTGGACAGATTTCGCAAGGACCTGAATTGCATCATAAAGAAATTCCCTCAAAATAGACAAAGAAATGATATGGACCTCCCTGTAGCATGCAAATAAGCGGAGTCAAGGTATGTGAGGTGATTTCACCTTGTTGTGAAGGCTCTTATCATAGACAAACAGCTAATTTATATGTTTCTAGATCATTGGGATCATTCTTACAAGCAGAAAACAAAGAAAATATTATACCCCCAATCCTTGCTCCTCTTAGTCACAATAGACTTCCTCAAGTTACTCAGAGGGATAATAATTGAAAAACCAATATAAAAGATAGCACACAAAGAAAATTTTCATTCATAGCTCAAACTGTTTAGTGATTGTTTTATGTTATGTTGTTTTGCTTGTTTACTCAATGATTAAAAAAACTCTTTGGTAGTTAGGAGATAGGTGACTGACTCGAAGTGGATGACTAGGCTTCACTAATGGAAAGATGACTTGGTTGACACTGCTTAGGATATGTAATGTGCTATGTTTAGTAACATAAGACTAGGACGTTGATCAGTTTCAATTCATGAGGGTTCCAACGAACCAGGACGTCACGAAAGTGACTGAAAAATATGTACAAGCGAAAGAAAAAGATGCATGAAAGTGGGAAATGCCAATGTTGCAGTGATAGATGGAGCGCTTGAGTACAAGAGGCACTTGTTTGCTAGGTTTTCACCTACTTGGCAGAGATTCATATTTTTTTTTTTCTTTTAATGATTTTTCCTTTTTTTCTGATTTTTTTTTCCAGGACTTTTTCCAGCTGTACAAGTTGGTGGCACAGAGAATGCTAAGCGAAGAATTTCTTCAAGTGGATGGTGTTAATCGGTTCATGGAGATGTTCTCCTTCCAAGTTTGAGAGTTGATAGGCACCAGAGCCGAATACTGCAGTAACAATGTAGGGACCTAGCCAGTTGGGTTCAAACTTCCCTTTATTATCGCAAAACTATTGATTTTTTGGATTTTCTCTCAGAACTAGGTCACCAACCTGAAATTCTCTTTGTCGAACCTTCTTGTTATATCCTCTAGACATTCTCTTTTGATACACTCTGAGATGATCAAATGCCACTTGCCGATGTTCATCCAACAATTTGAGTTCTTGCAATCTAGATATCCTATAGTCTTCATCAGTAACAAGACCTTGCAAATAAACTCTTAGAGATGGTATTTCTACTTCAATAGGTAGTACTTCTTTGGACCCATAAACCAAAGAGAAAGGTGTAGCCCCAGTAGGTGTTTTGATACTTGTTCTGTAAGCCCATAGTGCAGGATTGAGTTGTAAATGCCAATCCTTCCCGGATTTGTTCACTGTTCTATGCAAGATAGTCAATAGGTTTTTGTTAGACACTTTAGTTTATCCATTACCTTGAGGGTAGTATACCGATGACCAATGTTGCTTTATTTGAATTTCTCACAAATCTCGTCTAGATCTTTATTCTTAAACTGTCATCCATTATCAGTCACAATTGATGAAGGTATCCCATACCTGCAAATGATATAGTTCAGGATGAACAAGGCGACTTGTTTACCAGTTGCTTTAATGAGCGAAACTGCCTCTACCCACTTGGTGAAGTACTCAGTGACAGTTATGATGAATTTATGTCTGTTGGATGATGCAGGATATATCTGACCAATGAGATCAAAGGCCCATTGTTGAAAAGGCCAGTGTGTAATAAATGGTATGAGGTCCCTTGCCGGGGCATGTATGAGATTTCCATGAAGCTGGCATTTCTCACAAATCTTAGTGAATTGGATGGCATCTTTTTCCATGTTTGGCCAGTAGTAGCCAGCCCATAATAGTTTCTGAGCTAAAGTAAGACCATTCGAATGAGATCCACAAATACCTTCATGGACTTCCGATAATGCACATTTAGATTCTTCAGTTTCTATACATCTAAGCAATGTACCATCCAAACCTCGTCTAAATAAATTGTTAGCAATGATAACATACCGTGAAGCATTTCGAGTTAGGTTTGTTTTCTCATTTCGGGTAAGATTTCCAAGAATAATTGGGTCTTGTAGATATGACTGTATTGGGATGAGTCATGTCCAATAATAGAATAGACTATTTGGGTCTTAGTAGAATCATAAGCGGGGTAATATAACTCTTCCACCAGGAAATCAAAGCAAAAATTGGACTCCTATAGCTCAGGTATAGATACCAAGGTAGCCATAGTGTCTGCTGCTCTTTTTGCGGACCTAGGAATCTGTTTGAATGATACAAAAGTAAAATACTTCTTAAGATCATCAACCATCCTCTTATAAGGCATCAATTTCTCATCCCGAGTCTGATATGTATCATTGATTTGATTAACCACCAGCTGAGAATCTCCATAGATATACAATTTTGCAACCTTCCATCCAATAGTTAGCTTGATCCCGTTCACCAAAGCTTCATATTTTGCAATGTTGTTTGTACAAGGGAATAGAATCTTATAAGACTTTGGGATTGAATACTTCTGAGGAGTAATGAATAATATGCCAACACCTAAACCATTTTGGGTAAAGGACCCATCAAAGAACATTTTCCAAGGTTGTTGAGTAAGGTGCATTATAGAATCATCTAGAAACTCTATGCGTAGCAGTTGAGTGTCCTCAAGCAGAGCTTCAGTAAGTTGATCAGCAATTACCTATCTTTTTATGGCTTTGCATTCCACATATTAAATGTCAAACTCTGTAAGAATCATGACCCATTTCACTGATCTTCCTGTAAGTCTTGCCTTATTGAGAAGATACTTGAGTGGATCAATTTTGGCCACTAGCATGACTGAATGTGCTAGCATGTAGTGTCTCAGTTTTTGTGATGCAAAGACTAACGCCAAGCATGTTTTTTCTATTATAGTGTAGTTCATTTCATAAGACACCAATGTCCTACTAATGTAATAAATAGTGCGTTCCTTTTTGTTGTCATCCTGTTGCACTAGAAGTGCCCCCAATGATGAATCAGTTGCTGATATATATAAGATTAGTGGTTTACCCTAAATCAGTGGCATCAATATCAATGGATTCGATAGGTACTCTTTTATCTATTTAAGATGTTGTTCGCACTGCCGATCCCAGTTGTATATTATTCCTTTTCTCAATACCTTTGTGAAAGGTTGAGCTTTGTCTGCTAGCTAAGAAATGAATCTTCTAATGGATAGGAGATGTCCCTATAGACTTCTCATTTGACTGATGTTCTTTGGAGGAGGCATTTCCATTATAGCTTGGACCTTCTTAGGATCAACCTTGATTCCCTTCTTTGAAATGATATAGCCAAGTAGTTTACCAGATGTCACTCTGAATGCACACTTCTTTAGATTTAACTAGAGTTTGAACTTTTCCATTCTACCGAGTATAGGACCTAACTCTTGAATATGCGTTGATCTTTTCATAGTCTTCACTAAGGTTTCATCAACATAATCTTCCATATTCTTATGCATCATATCATGAAAAATAGTTGTAACTGCTCTTTGATAGGTTGCTTCTGCATTCTTTAGCCCAAATGGCATGACGTTCTAGCAAAAGGTTCCCCATGCATAGGTGAAAGTTGTCTTTTCTTGATCTCCTAGAGCTATTTTGATTTGATTGTATTAGGAGAATCCATCCATTAGTGAGTACATTTCATACCCAACAGTCATGTCAACTATCATATCAATGTTTGGTAATGGAAAGTCATCCTTCGGAATTACTTTGTTAAGATCTCTGAAATCAGTACAAACTTTAATAGACTTGTCTGCCTTTGATATAGGTACTATGTTTGAAATCCATTCAGCATAATCTATAGCTCTGATGAATCCAGCTTTGAGCAGTTTTTCTAGTTCATCCTTGACCAATAGTGCTACATGCAGGTGCATCTTATGGAGTTTTTGCTTAACTGGTTTTACTCATGGTGTAATTGAAAGATGGTGCATAATGAGATCAAGATCCAAGCCTATGTTGGTAAATGCACACTCCAATGAGACATTGTAGGTGATTGAAGGTTTTGTCATTGATGGCAACCTTACAATCCTATGACACCGGCAAGGCAATTTAGTGGCACCAGCAAATTTAGATTCTACACCGGCACTCAGACCACCGGCACCAGTTGAGAAAGGAAGCATACTGGCACAGAGGCCGACAAGAATTTTGTTGTTAATATCTTTTGTTTATTATTGTAAAATCATTTTAAGTCAACTTGGCAACATTGTAAAATGACTCATATATATAAGAGATCATTGTAGAACATTTAAGAAGTGAGGAAGGAATGTAATTAGGCAAAAAAGGTAGACCTATTATGTGAATTATAGGTTAAGGGTTTATGTAAGAAGTAGAGTAGAAACCGGTACTGGATCTGGCATTATAGATGCTATTTTGAAGCAGTACAAGACACTGGATTTATATAATCCATTTTGTAAGTCAGTGAGACTTCCTATTTTGTATTTGAGTAGTGAGCTCTAGGCACTTGGCCTTCCTGCATGTGCAGGCCCCTCTTGTAGAAGTAATATTCTCTTATTGGCCAGTAAGTGAATATTGTGGGTCACAAATCCCACCGAGGTTTTTCCCACACTGGGTTTCCTCGTTAAACTATTGTGTTATGGTGTGTTTTTCATGTGGTTGTTTTTATCTTTGTTTATTGTATTACTTTCTGTTTACCGGTACACAGTATTAATATGCTTTACATGTTTTAAGTTAAGAAAATTTCATTATCAGTTAGATATTGATTCATCCCCCCCCTCTTAGTATATGTGGGAATCCTAACAATTGGTATCAGAGCCTGGTCCTCTATTTTTCAGAACCCTAACAGCTTGAGGAAGATCTTGACACCGGTAGAGATGGAAAACTTGATGAAGCAACTTGAAGCAGCTCTCTCAGACTATGATGGAGAAAGATTGAAAAATATCAAACTTGAAGATGACCTAAAAGCAACTCAGGATATTATTTAAGCACTTCAAGAAAATCTTACTATTTCAAGAAACAAGAGAAGAGAACTTTGTGAAAAGATGCAAAATGAGAATGATGAAAAAGAAACTCTTAATGATATGATAAACAAGCTGAAGCAAGAGAACATGACAATAAAGAATGAGATGCAGGATATGACTATGAGATTATGTAAATAAATTGAAGATAGAAAAAAGAATGAAGAAGATTTGACTAGAAGACTAAGTGATGCTACAAATGAAAACACAAGACTCAGTTATGAAAATGATTTGTTGAAGACAGATTTGATGCACACAGAGAATGACTCAAATGAACCGATGAGGAAGAAAGAAGTCTTAGAAAGAGAACTAGATACTGCAAATTAGCATAAAGAGAAATTCAAGAAAAGCTCAGAAGAACTTGGTAACTTGCTAAAGAATCAAAAACCTAAAGGTGACACTTGTGGAATTGACTTTGAAGTTGGAGAAAGCTATGGTACTGCAAACACACAGGATCATAGCAAACTGGTAAGACAATCTACTGCTTATAAATTCAATGGCAAATGCTTTAACTATAACAAGTATGGTCATAGAGAAAATCAATGTAGATCTAGAAATTATCAGAATGCCAATGCACCCACTGGTCAATGTTCAAAATGCAACAAAATTGGTCATAACTCTGAAAATTGCAGAATGAATGTAGGATGTTATGTCTATGGAAGATTTGGACACTTATCTAATCAATGTAGAACACAAACCAGCATAGGTAATGGGAAGGCTATTCAGAAAAATAATGTGACTTGTTATGCTTGTAACAAGATTGGACATATTGCAAAATTCTACAAAAGTAAGGCACCACCGACAGACAACAAAGGTTCTAGTTTGAAAGGAAAAGAATTAGTTGAAGAAGTTAAGCAAGAATTCTCAAAACAATGGATTAGAAAGTCAGACCTAAATGGTGTTGGGAATACTCCTCCACCGGTAGAAGGAAGTAACACTCCATCGGCAGGAGTCTCTTCATCTAATTGAATAAAATTCTTTTGAGGGTCTAGCAATCAAATGAGAAATATGCTATTACTCCCTCGGTTGATGGTAAGAAGTTGAAATTACTTCTATACTGGCAGATATGCTAAGTGATTACTTAACTAGCAAGCATTAAATGTGGTAGTTGGCAGATTGACATTATAAATTAGTGTTTTTGGTTCCATTTCACTTCACCGAGCATTCAAACATTTGAAGAGTGCAAAATTTTCAGAGCTAAGGCATTTCGAGAAAAGAGGCAAAGCATTTCAGCAACCAATCTTTCGAAAGGCAGAAAAAGGTATTTATAATCATGGCATCCTCTTCTATACCTGAATTCATAGAAAACCCTATTGTAGTCGAGGTAATCAAATGCCCTAGGCCCATATTTCAATTAGTTCCGAAAATAGCTAAGAAGGATGACAATATTGGTGCATTTTCTCAAATCCCCAAAGGAGTAGTTTTTGCAAAAGACCCTAGAATATACATCCATTGCCACATAGAAGAATTAGGAGATAAGGAAATCAAGAACATGTACAAAACTATCATATGTGATGATTTTGGTAATGTGAAACCTGAACACAAAATTATTGAAACCCTAGGATTCACTGAAATCCTCAGCATTCTAGATTTCCCTAAGGAAGTTATTAGGATAGTATTGAGCAAGGTACATGGTGCTTTCTTTTGGCTAGATTTGGTTCATAAAATTACCAAGGAAGCTATGAAAGCTGTAACAGGGTTACCTTCCACGAGTAATAGACCAGACAAGACAAAGAAGGTCTCAAATGGCCTGGTAATGAACCTAACAAGTGCAACATCCGACAAAAGGTCTTTAAGGGTGAATGATGTAACTGACATAAATGTGAGATTCATTAGCATGATTCTAGGTTACAAAACAACTCATGCAAACAGACTTAACTTAGTTTCCAGCTTATGCATAAAAAATGCTCATGATATGGTTAAAGATAATGTGAAAATTGATGTATGTGAATGGTTAAAGGATGAACTTATTGACAATCTAGGAAAGATCAAGAAGGACAAGAAAGGGACATTCAGATTTGGTAACTTACTTGTTTGCCTAATGTTACATATAACCAAATAGGTGCCTGGTATAGGTAACAAGAACCTTGGATTTGACATACTGGTAGGGAAATAGTTATTAGACCTATTGAACAATATGGGTGAAAACAAAGAAAAGAATATCAATGAGTATTTTCTAGCATTGAAGGCCCGGATGAATGCTAGATTCATACTGTCATAGGAAATTGTAAATAAATACAAGGATGAGATATGTTTTGTCATCAAGAAGGATGAGATTTGGATGGAAGCAGATACCCCAAGAACAATTTGGGTTACTAAAATGGGTTATGAGATGGATGATCACATCATTGAAACATATGCTAAAGCCCTTCTGGAAGCACCCAATGAACCTAAGGAAGAGGTATTCGGTAGTGCTGAAACCATTGAAAAACAAATTCAATCCAAAAAGAGAGTGAAGAAAGTAGAAGCAACAGTGACGAGAGGTTCAAGGCAGGCTAAGGCTATAAAAGAAGATGTACTGAAACAAACCGGTGTCACTGAAGATGAGTTACAAGTACAACAACCAGAAACTCACCTTTCACCGGTAACAACTTCTTCAGAGAGTGATATGTCTACAGCATTTAAAAGAGTTGTAAGGAAAAGGGAACCTTCAACGGTATCCACACCTTCACCTAGAAGAACCAGGCAAAAACAACAGGCAGTGAGGCCCCCAGTCAAGAACTCTACTCCTAAGAAGAAAAAGTTGACACCAAAGAAAAGGACTCAACAAAATATTGCTCCAATTGACAAACTGTTGGATGAAATAATAGAGGAAGGACAACTTAAGAACATTAACAAACTATATGATACATTATCAGTTGATGACAAGGAGAAAGTTGAAAATAGTGTAATTCTACACTTAGATATCTACAAGAAATTTTTGATGCAAATTGTAGATGAAGTACCGGTAGAACTATTTAAGAGACTTGAAGCTAGAAGGCAAGCTGTTATAGAGCTTGACAAGAAAATAAAGATTGAGAAACTACTTGTTGTCTACCCAGTTAACTCTCCGAAAGAAATAGATGATCTAATTGTAGAGGCTAACCAGTCAGTATTCTCTACTGCACACCAACATATTGCACTAATGGTTGGAAGAGTAAATGAGGTTGTAGAGGAAACTGAAAAATGCATGGGATATATTCCTTGTTGAGAAGGAAAAATAGGAAGAGTATAGAAACCCTAAACCAATCAAGGTATATCAGAAAGACAAGGATAAGGGAAAAGGAAAGGTTGGTGGATCTCCAAGCATCAAAATAAGAGATAATTTATCCCCACCACCCCAGGTTACTCCACTGGTAACAACAACTGAAGATCAACCAGCTGATGAGAGTATGGATGCATCACAAGAGGATACAAATCCTAATTCTGAGGAACTATACACAGTTGATGTTGATACTCAGAAAGTCAACATTATGATAGACAAGGACACAATCAGTAAGACAGATATGGCTAGTAAGCCACCGGTAACTGATAACACAGATAACACTGAAGGTAAATCGACTGATGGGAAAATAGAACAACAAACAAAGCAACAAGCAGAGCAATAGGCTCCAGCATAGGAACAGGTTAATACAAAATCAGTGCCACTGCCAACTACTGAGCAAAACAAACCATTGCTTAAGGAAATGGAAACACAGACTGACCTACCAAAGGTAACTGCAAGCAAGGATATTGCTCCCACCAGTGGAATTTAGAATGTTAGCTCCTCAACTATAGGATCTAAATCAACAAATGTAACTGAAGTTCTTTTAGATTCTATAAAGAAAATAACAGATTATAGTTCACAGGCATATAAAGCTATAGATGACACAATTCCAATTTTGAAGATGATAGCTCCAAAATGCAATGTAGATAATAAGGATTCTTTGAGTCAACTCGACACTTTGTCTAAATATATTACTAACAACATAGTGATAGTTGAGAAAATAAAGGAAGAAGCATTCAAAGAGAGGTTAGAAAAAGAAAACCAGAAATTATTTGAGGAACAACTAAAGAAGTGTACAAGGTAGTTTGACACACTTCTACTGGAACTGTGTAGCACACTTAAGGAGTTCAAAACTTTGTACAGAGACATTTGTAAGATGAACTTTTTGACAGTTGACATAGACAAGAAAATGAGCAAGATACAGGAGGAAATTAATAAGCTAGCTGACAATTTTATTAATTCATCTGATTCATTATCAATTTTTGAGCAAAAGATAACAGGTTTTGAGGAAGAGTTACTAAAGCTAGAAAGAAAAAAGGAGAAAATAAAAAGTAAGGCTAAGGATCTGAAATGGAGATTAAGTCCAAAGTTGGACTACCTCGCATGTTTAAGGAAAGAAATATCTGATGCATTAGTTCAAGGACAGAAAACATCGACAGAGAAAATGCAACACCTCACCGGTACAATTCAAAGAACAAAGGCAGCAATAAAAGATAGTAAAAAGTTTCTTGAAAGCCTAAATTTGGTTTTGGCAGATCTTTTTCAAATTGTAACCACTCGATTACAAGGTTGAGACAAGAAGCCATACTCTATTGACACTTTGACAACCTTTGTCATTGATGCCAAAGGGGGAGTAGGGGTATGAGAAAATAATCAAGACTCGTCTTCTCAAGGGGAGTTCACACATTTTTGGTAACATATTTTTGGACTACACTTTTTTGAATTTTCTCATGAGTGTTACCATCAATGTCAAAGGGGGAGATTGTTGGCAAATGCACACTCCAATGAGATATTGTAGGTGATTGAAGGTTTTGTCATTGATGGAAACCTTACAATCCTATGACACCGGCAAGGCAATCCACTAGCACCAGCAAATTTAGATTCTACACCGGCACTCAGACCACTAGCACCGACTGAGAAAGGAAGCATACCAGCACAAAGGCCGACAGGAATTTTGTTGTTAATTTATTTTGTTTATTATTGTAAAATCATTTTAAGCCTACTTGGCAACATTGTAAAATGACTCATATATATAAGAGATCATTGTAGAACATTTAAGAAGTGAGGAAGGAATGTAATTAGGTGAAAAAGGTAGACCTATTATGCGAATTATAGGTTAAGGGTTTATGTAAGAAGAAGAGCAGAAACCGGTACTGGATCTGGCATTATAAATGCTATTTTGAAGCAGTATAAGAGTAAGTCAATGAGACTTCCTATTTTGTATTTGAGCAGTGAGCTCTAGGCACTTGGCCTTCCTGCATGTGCAGGCCCCTCTTGTAGCAGTAATATTCTCTTATTAGCCAGTAAGTTAATATTGTGGGTCACAAATCTCACCGAGGTTTTTCCCATACAGTGTTTCCTCATTAAAATATTGTGTTATGGTGTGTTTTTCATGTGGTTGTTTTTATCTCTGTTTATTGCATTACTTTTTGTTTACCGGTACACAGTATTAATCTACTTTACATGTTTTAAGTTAAGAAAATCTTATTACCAGTTAGATACTGATTCACCCCCCCCTCTTAGTATCTATGAGAATCCTAATAGCCTGGCATATCAGAGTACGTCCACACAAAAAAAAAATTAAAAAATTCTAAGAATAGCTGAGTGAACTCCTTCAATTCTTCTGCTGATAGTGATTGAGCTACATGAATGATGTATGGTGTCTCTTGACTCCCAATGTTCACTGGCTGAGTTGGCTTGATCAATATGGAGGACCTTTCCTAGAAATGACTTGGTAGTATATCAAGTATCTCACCTTCAGGCGCCTCAGAGAGGTTTTCACCTTTAGGTAAGTCCTTTATTTTCTCTTTTTTAGATTCTGATACCGCCACAATGTGGTTTTCGCCATCAAATATTTTATTTATTTTTTCTTGTTTTTGCGACTAAGATACTTGATATCCACTTCAGTCATGTTTTCATTTTGTTCACTGGTGGAAGAGTCAATAGGTTCGACTGCATTGAGATAATAGGCTAACGTATAGTCATTGGCAAAAGTAGGTATATTCATGGGATGGTTTTGTAAAGTACAGTCAATCAATTCAGGATGTACTAAGGATAAATCTTGGATAGGTTCAAGAGCATTCATGGTATTGTTATCACAATGGTGGATCAAAAAGTCGAGTTCTAGAAGAATGCCTTGCGTAAGTGTCTCGAGACCAGGAAGAGTCAGATCATGATTATTAAAGTTCACATTAATATTTAGTTGATCTAATCCAATAGACATACTTGTAATGTCGTTCACTACACTAGACTGGACGTCATATTGTGGTTTAATAGCGATAAGATTAGCAGATAGATTTTCATTGTTTGTATCAGCTGATTCAAAATTTGAGGCTGAGTAGATATCATCTTGAATAAGACTATCATCAGAGTCATCAAGTGAATTTTTTGAATCTTCTTCAGGTGATTTAGTAAGTGTATGTATGGTATTAATACCAACATCTTTAATGTTGCAAGTTCCTTCATGTTGTGGTTCATTTGTCACTTGTATCTGACACACCTGTTGACATGATCTTGATGTTTCTATGATTTGTTGTCATCTACTCAATTCAGCTTCTTCTGGACTGATAACTGGTTCTTGTTCTATAGATTCCAACTCTTCTTGTGTAGTGCTATACCTGATTTATTCTATTTTAGGATAGGGGTACATAGATGAGAAGCAATTTGGTATTCTTCCTTCTTTCAGTCCTTTTTTATAATTTGCTTGTCTCTTTTGTCTAATTTCCTGTATTTATTTCTCTAGTTTTATGTGCATCAGCTCTTGAGAATTATTTATGACATTGCTAGACTCTTCTGGAGTTTCTATAGTGGATGTGTCTAAGAGGTGGTCAAGACCCCATTCATACTCATTTGAATTAGTCTCTAAATCATCTACTTGCTGCTTACCAGTATATGTGACTGAAACTTTTAGTGGTGCAAACAATTCTCTGATTCTTACTAATTCATCTCTTATATCTTCTGGGACCTCAACTTCCTATATTATTGTAGCTGATACCATCAAAGCTTGAGCACTAACTGTTTCTTCTTTCTTGACTGTTGATTCCTCTTTCTCTTTTCTACACTCTACTTTTATTTGTTGAGTGTCTACTTCCTATAATGTTAAAGGCGATATTCTTTTCTGCCACTTAGACTTAGAAACATCTTTTTGATTTGATGTCTTTTTCGGATCGTATCCCAGTCTAGCCTTATCATTTGTGGATTTGGTTTGTAGCTGAATTGGTTCAGTAATACCTTCCTTTTGTTTGCCCAAAGGAACATTACCTGAGTACCCCATGCATTGAATCATTTTGTAGCCAGGACCATATTGGTTTGAGGAAATCTCACAATGTTGTACCTCCTCATTTTAACTATCTTCCTTAAAGAGCCAGTTAAAAACAACATCTTCTTCTATTTCATCCACCAAGGAGGTAGAAGACTGTACAAAGAGACCATCATATATGGTATTCGGAGTTGAAGTTTGTGTTCTCATAGCCTCTAATGGCTTGCCCAACTGTTTTGGTGATGGAGGGAGAGAAACTAATGAAAGTACCGGTTCTATCTTTTAGCCATCCATGCTGGTATTTGTAATCTTCAATCTCTTTTCTAAGTCTTTCATTAGTGCTTCTAGATCTGCATTTGGAGAGGAACAAAAGTATCTGCACCTTTTGTCAATGCATTACAAATGACATTTGTATTAGCAGGAATACTAACTTCAGCTCTGTTATAAGGAAACTTTAAGCATTGATGGTATGTTGACGGTACTGCCTTCATTTCATGAATCCACGGCCTACCCAGTAATATATTATATGACAATGGAATATCAAGAACTTGGAAAAGGACATCTCTCTCTACTGGTCCCACTCTGATTGGTAATGACACTAGACCTTTAGAAGTCCTTTCTTCTTCATCATAGGCTTTTATTGTTATTTTCTTGCTAGGATCAATGATATTTTCAGAGAATCCTAGTTGTGTAAGTAGACTATAAGTACATATATTCAACCCCATGCCTCCATCTATCAAAACACATTTGACTCTGTGTTTGTGGATCATGGCTTCAATATACAATGGTTGGTTATGTGGATGATTTAGTGAGTTATCATCTTCTTCAGAGAAGGTCAGATAGTGAGGTGAAGTCAAATGACCCACCTTATACTGAAACCGATTAATGTCTAAATCTTTTGGAATGTTGGTGGTGAGCAATGCTTTGTCTAGGATCTCTTTGTGAGCAGATGAGAGTTTTAGAAATTCAAAGATTGAGATTTGAGCATTTTTCCTTTTCAACTATTCAATGACACTATATCCAGAAGATGATAATGGAGTTAGCCTTTTAAATTTGTCCAAGGTTGATTCTTTTTGTTTGTTTGGCAAGGTTGATGGGTTTGATGTTGCTTGAGCTGGGTCGGAAGAACTAGCTCCTTGGAGGGTGACTTTATTTTGAGAATGGTTCAAAGATCTTGCATATCGTGATTCATTTAGTTTATCTTGGACTATAATCACATTGCAATATTCCGAGTGGGAAGGCTCAATCATGTTGATAACGTTGTCCTGATTGGCATAAGTATAATTTACCTTGGCACCTCCTTTGGTCTTTGAAGAATCACCTTTTTCATAAATAGGAAAAGGGTCTTTGAATGCTTTATGATCTTCATTAGTCAGATGATTCCCAACAACAACTTTACCAGCGTCTATGAGATCTTGAATCTCATGTTTTAGCTTCGTGCAATTGTTTATGTTATGACCTTTATTCCGATGGAAGTCACAGTATTCATTTTCTCTCCACCATTTTGGTTTGACATTTGGATCATATGGTCTAGAGTTATCTAGTAGTGTTATCAAGTTGTTTGCCAACAGGTTTTTGAAAGAGGATTCATATGATTCTTCGAGAGGAGTAAAATCACGCTTAGGTTTGGAAAGCCAAGGCTTTTCTTTGAACCATTCCTTTGTTTTCTTTGGCATATTTTCTATTGTAGCCTCAGCGACTTTAAGTGCTTGTGTACCACTAGCCAAGTTGAATATTGTGTATTTTGAGTTGGTTTTGACAGTGTCTACTACTCCATCATTAACAACATTCTTGTTATTGTCTTTCCCAAACTTCCAATACTTGTTCTTCTCTTTAGAGCTAGATCTTGGTTGTGTTTCTTTCCAAGGTGTGATATCCCCCTTGTTTATGAGCACATCTTCCATTTGAATGGCATTATCATTTTGTTAAATGATGGGTGAACTTGCATTTGTATACTATATTTCAGTTTGGGGACCAAGTTATTGACAAATATGTCCATTTTCTCAGAGTCTGGGATAGGTCAAGAATACCTAGAAAACATCTTTCTCCAGCTTTGGAGAAAAGTAAGAAGAGGCTCTCCTATTTTTTGTTTAGTATTGAAAAGCTCAATCATAGTCACAGGATGTCAAATGTCATATGAATATTGTTGTAAGAATAGTTGGATTAGTTCTTCAAACATTTTTATTCCTTTGGGTAGACTTGAGAACCATTCCATTGCTTGACCCCCTAAACTCCTTGGGAAGAGGCACATGAGGTAAGTTTGATCATGCATGAACTCCATACAGGCAGCACAAAACTCTCTGACATGATCTTGGGGATCTGAGGTACCATCATACTTATCAAAAATAAGGATCTCCACTCATGAAGGAAATGGAGGCATGTATAGATTCTTGTCAAATGGAAAGGGACATATAGTTTCCAGAGAATATTGTTTTGGGAACTTATCCTTATTCTTCAATTCTGTGACCTCCATTCGTAAGGCTAGTAATTGTTTGTGTACCATGAGTATAGGTGATTCTTTCTTTTTAGTAACGAGCATCTAAACATCATATCTAGTAGGAAGTTTGGCACCTTGTTTTGCTAGTTCTAAGAAATAGTCTTCCTTCTCTTGGGTCATGATAGCTTTCATCATTTTTCTAAAGTCTTTGTCCTTTTGACAGTCAAGGATTTCTTTTTCTAGAGGTTCAATGTCTTCATCAGCCTCACTTGATGATGAGGAATCATTATCATTTTTGGGAATGTTATTATCATCCTTGTTTCTGTCATTGTGTTCTGTCTCATACATAGTGGGAGATTTAGGCTCATCAAAAATTGGTTCGCCTGATGAGGACGATATGTCAGTGAGCAGATCCTTTTCGTAAAATGGATTGTCGGTGTATGAAAAGGGTATTCCTTTTCCTTTCGCTTCTTTCTTACAAGAACTCCTGGTTTGTGTAGGCATTTTTGTGGATTAGTGTGACCTAAAGTTGTTTGTGATGCAGAGGTCAAGATCAATTTTAGAGCTAGTTATTCGGTTAATGTATTGTTTGGGAGAAACAACTGAGATTCAGTCCAGTTTTAGGAATGAATTATCTTGTATAAGATGTTTATCTAAGTTGATTCTAAGTGTAGTGTAAGATTTGGTCTGGTTTCAGGAACGATCTATCCTGTATAAGACGTTTATCCAAGTGACTAAAATTTGATAGGTAGTTGATTGAACTAGCTGAAAGATGATCGACCAAATCATGCAACGCAAATGGTAGAGGTACACTGTCTTGATCTATTTATGCTTAGGAAAATTGATAACCACTATTATGTTCATTTTAAGTTGTTTTTAGGCAAGTTTGATTGTTCTGTTCTGACAAAACCAGAGACTCGTACGACAGGATTTTTGAACCGGACAATAATTTAGCAGTTACAGGACGACAAAAGTTCTATTTCATATGAGTTGTTGTCTCGTACCGTATGACAGATGGGTATGTTAAGGATGACAAAAGACTCAGAGTAGTTATGTTTCATATGAGATAGGATACAGAACCAGATGACAGATTAAAATGACTCGTACGACATAGGATCAGGTCTAGGATGACAAATCAAAAGACTCGTACGAGACAGGATTAGGTGCAGCATGATAAATTATCAGACTCGTACGACTGTTCACAGGTTAGAGCCTAGAAATTCTGAGTTTTTTTTTTATTGCTGAGTATGATAACTGAGTATGACCAATTCTAAGATGGACTGATTTTGGATCAGGATACAGAATTTCAACTTAAGATGGACAAATTTCTGACATGGATAGATTTTTGACTTAAGATGGACAAGTGTCTAGCACGAACAGAGTTTCGACTTAGGATGGACTAGTTTCCGATACGGATAGAGTTTCAACTTAGGATGGACTAGTTTCTAACATGGGCAAAGTTTTGACTTAGGATGGACAATTTTCTGACATGGATAGATTTTTGACTTAGGGTGGACTAGTTTCTAACACGGATAGAGTTTCGACTTAGGATGGACTAGTTTCTGACACGGACAAAGTTTCAACTTAGGATGGACAAGTTTCTGACACAGATAGAGTTTTGACTTAAGACGGACTAGTTTTTGATACGGACAGAGTTTCAAATCACTAAGTTGTTTCTTGTCTTCTCCAATTTTTGGTATTTCAATTTTTGTTTCAGGGATGAAAACATAGAAAACAAGTAGTATGTATAGTGACTCCAATCACAGCATGCAAATCCTAATGAATTTGGTGAGGAATGAAAACCTTTGCTTGTAGACTCAGGTACACACACAATAGCTAATCAGAATACGACCATTGAGTCTCACACAATGGATTCTCAATGCCATATTATCCGACTCCAAACGCTAATGGGGGCACGAAATGACAAGTATCTTGGGAGAGTTACTATCTCTCTTACACAAAGATTATCCTCCTTTTGGAGATGAACTGGGTAGCTTCTAATTTTAAATTGGATTTAGTCAGGGATCTATTCAGCATGTCGAGTTATAAACTCAATTAAGAGGTCTCTCAGCCTTGAAAACCAAGGTTTAATATACCTGAAGGTACGTAGGAGAGCTATCCCTGAGCAT
Source organism: Cryptomeria japonica (assembly GCF_030272615.1). Lineage (NCBI taxonomy): Eukaryota > Viridiplantae > Streptophyta > Pinopsida > Cupressales > Cupressaceae > Cryptomeria > Cryptomeria japonica. The sequence goes on along the minus strand of NC_081415.1, from coordinate 355,307,673 downwards.
TGTCATTGACTTGATTTTCATCAAATCATGTATATTTTATAGTGGGTTGGAGTACTTGGCGTCTAGTCATTCCCACTTAGGTCGTTCCCCTCACATCGGCCATAACGGCTTTAAGAGTTTTTCAACCCCTCAGGAGGGCAAGCCTGCTAAAGATGTACAAATCTCAAACAAAGAAAAAGCCTCAAGGGTTTGGATTTCTGATTGTCTAGAAAAAGACAAGAGCATACTCTCCTACCTCTTAGAATCTTCTAAAAACACAAAATACAGATTTGTTCTTTAACCAGATAGCAAGTTAGGTTCCTCAAAAAATAATTTAAAGAATACACAATGTTTAGTCGATTCTCCTTAGGCAACCTACAAAGACAACGAGTTAGTAGTCATATTGTCTTTGTGCGACAAGCATATTCTTTGACAAGCGTTCTGCAAAAACTAATTAGGCTATGAAAAATTCTAAGATAGACAGATAAACATTTAGGGTCAGTCGTCAGAATAATCAATAAAAATCATGAAATTTGTCTTTGAACCAGAAAATACAAAGTTGTACGACAGTATAAAAACTCGTACGATACAGGATCCCAACTCGTACGAGACAGGATTCCAGTTTGAGCCAAGAGTTTTTGAAAGCATTCTAGAGTTTTCTTTTAGAACATGTAATTGATTTCAGAATGAAATAAAGTAAAGATATGTTGTTCTAATCTATTAAAAGTATTTTGTTGGAAGCTTGATATCACTCATCCAAGGGGGGCCACTTGGTGAGTGATCCTATGTTTATGTTCATTGAATTTCATTTTTACCTAGTTGCAGTAGAAGTTCATGACTGGATTGTTCCTACAACCACTGGAAATAGATCCACTGACTGTTCCTAAAGCCAAGACAAAATGGTGTGATTTCTGTTATTTGCATTAGATCATTCTAGCATTGTTTTATAAAGCTTTCATATAGCCTTTTATGATTTTCATTCTTGCCTTTCCTTTCTGCATAATGTTAGTTACTGCAGCAATGTAGAATAACCATTTAAGGAGCTTAGTGCATATATATTGCAGACCCATTTCAAGTTTTATGTTCCTGGATTGATAACTAAATGAACACCAACCATGAAAATAGTAAACTCTACCATATGAATGTCCAAACTTCGAATTGAAATTTCAATTAGAGTAATTATTATCATTATAGTTTGGATGGACATTTTTGGTGCCGTTGTCGGGGATGGTGTCAAACTGAGAACCTTTTATGGTTATTATAGTTTCTAGTTAATTGTTTGAAATTTCATGAATCTGCATGCATAGCAGAAGAAGAGATGCCAGAGGTAGATTTCTACCCACTCATCTTAATCATGTAGAAGATAATTTCCCAGATATAACCCCTTTTGCTAAACTTTATCAAGTCCCACAAAATTTGAATTGCCTTGAATCTGAATTTCTAGAAGGTAGTCTTCAGTTTCTTTTTGGCCCACAAGAAGAAGAATTTCCTATAGTAACAACCCCCACAAGTCCAATGCAAGGGAACCCTCCTCCTATTGGGAATAATCCACCACCACCTAGTCCAACGTTTGAGTTTCCCATCTCTGACCAACATGATAATGCCAACCTCAAGAACATTCCAGCATCTTCACTTCCTAAATTCTATGGGTTGGTGACAAAGGATCCTGATACATTTTTGTTTGAGTTTGATATTCTTTGTAGGAGTTTTGACTATACTACAGATGCCCATAGACTCAAAAAAATTTCTGCCACTTTGAAGGAGTCATCTTTGAGATGGTATATGAGCTTGGATAGTAGCACAATCAATACATGGGATGAGATGAAACAATTGTTTCTTGCAAAATACAAAGACTATTGTAGAGGCACTAATCGTCATGGGGATGATATCTTTAGAATGACACAAACTGAAGATGAGAGTCTTGAGGATTATCTGGAAAGGTTTTTGTTTAGTGTCAAGAAGTCCAAGCATAGTACTTTGAATGAAGATTCCCTCAAATTGATATTTTTGAGGGGTATCAGTGATGAATGCACCGATTCCTTAGATCTCATGGGAGGAGGTGACATTACACAATCCACTTGGGTTGAAATAGGGGAAATTTGCAAAAACTATTCTAGATTTACATCTAAGAAGAATAGGAGATTTAAGCCAGGGGCACCATTATTAGCATCTGGAACTGGAATTTCTAGATTGGAACTTAGTCATCTGTTAAAAGACTTCAAGGAGGACATAATAAACAATATGGCTACCCAGTTGGATACATTGGCAGCTAAGAAGAAGCATGAGGAAGCTTATGCATTCCTTGCAGAATTCTGTCCTCATTGTAAGCAATGGAAGAAAGATTGCAGATGTAAGGTGGTTGCAAACATGGAAGTACCTGACTTCAGACCAATTCAAGGTAAGGACGAGAAAGTCTTCTATGTTTCTCAAAGAAGACCAAATTTTGAAAGACAAGGTATAGCACCCGATCCACTTTCTTTTTCTGGTTATAGTGGTAATTCTTATGCACCAAACAACCAATGGCAACCACAGTATTCTCAAAATTTTGGTAACTATCCACATTGGTATGGGTCACAAGGCCAAGAGCAGCAATTTGTTAATCAAGTTCCATAGTGGCAGCAGCCACAGGGGAACTGATATCCATCTCAGGGACAAGGGAGCTAGTTTCAAGGGAATTGGCAACCTACATCTCAATGGAGGGGAAACCAATCATGGCCAGCCCAATCTTCTGGATATCAGCCTCTTGTTCAATAGCCACAACCTCCTGCTTTAATGCCTCCCCCTGTAGCTACAGCTACACCACCTAAGCCAACACAGTTTCCTACTCAACCGGTGCCTAATCCAAATATCAAATCTCAACAACAACAATAAGCTTATTCAGCTGATGCTAATCAATACCCAGCCTATTCTTTATCACTAGATGATATTCACCTCTGATCTGGGACAACTCTACCTAATCCCTCTCATCCAGTTATTACTGAGGTATAGGAAGAGCAGACAATCTCTGACCTAAAAGATACAATACCTTAGAATCAAATATTACCACCATTTCCCCATAGACTGCAAGACAAAGAAGTTCCCACTGAACAACAGCAAAGCTTTGATATTCTAGATCAACTAAAGCACATTTGTGTTAAAATTCCATTGTTGCAAGCAATAAAGGATGTCCCTATATATGGTAAGGCATTGAGAGAGGCATTCCTAAAGAAACCTAGCAGAAAGAGAAAGGATCTACAAACAGTGCATCTTATGGGTCAATTGGTTGATATCATGTTAGGTAAAATTGCAATTACAAAGTATGTTGATCCAGGTAGTCCTGTTATGAGTATAGTCATTAATGGCAGTCAAATAAAGAATGTTTTGATCAATTTAAGAGTAGTCATTAATGTAATGATAAGGGAAGTAATGAAACATCTAGAGATCAATAGTTTAAGGACTACACCCATAGTTTTACAACTTGTTGATGGCTCTATAGTGAAACCTGATGATATCATAGAGGATGTCATAGTTATTCTAGATTCCTGGGAATATCCTGCAGACTTTATGATTCTATCTCCAAAAGCAACATTGGGAGGATATCCAGTCATTTTGGGTAGACCCTGGCTTGCCACAGCTGATGCATATATAGGGTGTAGATCAGGAGACATGACTATTTCAGATGGAAGTTCTACAAAAACATTAGCCTTGTATTCTCTAGCACAACCACAGCTTGAGCAGCAACAAGCTGTTTGGCCTACCTTGGGAGAGGAATCTAATGAAAGTGACTCTATTAATCACCTTATGATGATTAATTGAGGACCACTCCACTAGATATATGATGAGGAATCAATTCTTTATAAAATACTGATAAATGAATTCATAGAAGATCAAAAATTGCACGAATTGGTTCTGAATATGGTAGGTCTGGACTTTCCTGCAGCCACTGATATTTTGCATACTCTGTTGCTGCAGGAATTATCTTTTTCTCATTTTTATGATATAAACCAGATTGATCTTACTATTAAGATAGAGGTGGAATTGAATAAATATTTGAATATCAATAGAGATCAATCAGATACTCAAAATGAGGGCCTTGTAGACTTGTTGAAGCTCCATAAAAATGCTTTTGCATGGGATTACAAAGATATGAGTGGGATTGATCCAGCAGTTTGTACTCACTGAATTTACATAGAGGATGATTGTTGCCCACTTAGACAACCTCAAAGAAGAGTCAGTCCTGCCTTGAAGGAGATAGTTAAAGAAGAATTACAGAAATTGTTAAAAGTAGGGTTTATCTATCCTATCTCTGACAGTCAATGGGTATCACCTCTGGTGATAGTGCCTAAAAAGGGAGGCAAATGGAGAGTATGTGTTGATTATAGAGCTCTGAATTTGGCAACAAGAAAAGACCATTTCGCATTGCCATTTGTGGATCAGGTATTAGATTCTCTTATTGGTAAAAGATATTTTTTATTCCTTGATGGATTTAGTGGTTATAATTAGATACAGATATCCCCAGAGGATCAAGAGAAGACAACATTTACTTGCCCATGGGGCACTTATGCATATTTTGTTCTTCCTTTTGGGTTGTGTAATGCTCCAGCCTCTTTTCAAAGAGCAGTGATTAGTATTTTTTCTGATATTTCTCAAGATATTATGGAAATTTACATGGATGACTTCACAACTTATGGTTCTGAATTTGATCAAGCATTGGGTAATTTGAAGAAAGTGTTGCAGCGATGTGAAGACTACAATTTGTCTTTGAACAGTGAGAAGTGTTTTATTATGATGGAAGAAGGAATAGTCCTTGGCAATCATATATATGTACAAGGCATAAAGGTGGATCCAACAAAGATTGAGGTCATTCAGCATATTAATGACCCTGTAAAGCAAAAAGATGTGAGAAGTTTTCTTGGTCATGTTGGATACTACAGAAGGTTCATCAAAGATTTCAGTAAAATAGTAAGTCCCTTATATTCACTGCTTACTAAAGACGCAGAATTTAAATGGACCCCAGCATGCAATGACGCTTTCTCAAAGATTAAGCATGCTTTGACTCAAGCACTAGTTCTTAAGGGACCAAATTGGTCTGTACCATTCCAAATCCATACAGATGCATCTAATTATGCAATAGGAGCAGTGCTGGGACAAAAAGTTGACAAGTTGGAAAATGCAATATATTATATCAGCAAGAATTTACAAGGACCTGAATTGAATTATATAGTTACTGAAAAGGAAATGCTAGCTATCATATATGCCCTTAACAAGTTTAGACACTATATTACAGGGTATTCCATATTTGTGCATATAGATCATACTGCAATTAGATATCTCATGAATAAGCCATCAATCACTGGTAGATTAGCTCGTTGGTTATTGTTGATGCAGGAATTTGATATCATGGTTGTTGATAAGCCAGGAAAGTCTAATGTGGTTGCAAATTATCTTTCACATCTTCAATTGCAGGAAGATTCTACAATGATATATGACACTTTTCTAGATAAGCATTTGTTTCTCATACAGGCTCACACTCCATGGTATGCTGATATTGCCAACTATTTAGCTGCAGCTAAGATGCCAATTTATTTTTCTCCTAAGGAAAGAAGGTTGTTGGTTGAGAAAAGTTTTAACTTTTCATGGATTATTGATTTTCTATTTTATACTGGACCTGATCAAATCATGCGGAGATGTGTCAGAGAAGATGAAACATATGACATCATTCATGCATGTCATGATGAACCATGTGGAGGTCATTTTGCTTCCAAAAGAATAGCACTAAAAATACTTAATACAGGATATTATTGACCCACATTACACAAGGATGCAACTTAGTACACAAGGAAATGTGACAGATGTCAGCGAATGGGAAAACCCACAAAATCAAATGAGATGCCACTATATACTCAAATATCTGTTACACCATTTGACAAGTGGGGATTAGATTTTGTTGGCCCAATTGATCCCCCTTCTAATGGCAAATCTTATATCTTAGTATGTACAGACTATGTAACAAAATGGGTAGAAGCTAGAGCCATCACACGTGCAAGAGATAATAAGGTGGTTGAGTTTCTCTATGAAGAGATATTTACAAGATATGGAGTACCAAGGGAGATTGTTTCAGATCGGGGACCTCAATTTACATCAACCTTGATAAAAGCGTTGGTCAATGAATACAATATAAGACACAAAAAGTCTACTCCATATCATCCACAATCTAATGGACAAGTAGAGGTTACAAATAGAGAGATGGAGGCTATTCTTACAAAAATAGTGTCTGTTCATAGGAAAGATTGGTCTCATCGGCTTTCAGAAGCAATTTGGGCATATAGAACAACTTGGAAAACACCAATTGGTTTCACACCTTTTGAGATGGTTTATGGCAAAATAGCAATGATGCCTATTGAATTTGAACATAAAACCTTGAGAACAACTTTACAATATGACATTGTCTGAAGCGCAGAAAGAATGCATTCAACAGTTAAATGCTCTTGATGAATGGAGGAAGATAGCTATTCAATAGACAGAATTGATTCAAAATCAAAGAGCAAGATGGCATGATAAATATATCAGAGAAAAGAAATTCAAAGTTGGTGACTGAGCACTCCTGTATGATTCTAGATATAAAGATGCTATGGGAAAACTTCAAACAAGGTGGTTAGGTCCTTATGAGATAGAAGAAGTTTTTCAAAATGGAGCAGTCCATTTGTCTACAATAGATCCTATTCAATTTAAACTCTTAGTGAATGGAAACTGCCTACAACTATATCACAAGCCAGCTACTACAGAGGAGTTCCTGCAGCAATTTGTTCCACAAAGTGACATAAAGGTTTCTGCAGCCACTAAAAAGGTTCCTACAGCAACTGATGTAGATTCTGCAGCCACTCATGAGCTTCCTGTTGCCATTAAGCAGGCTAATAAAGGTAATGTTCCTACAGCCTCTGCAGTGGACATAATCGCCAGTTCATAATAAAATATTTCCATTTTATATGGAAATATTCTTCTCCGTACATAAAATTTCATCCACTACATTTCATCCCACATTCTTATCTATCACTTCATTTCATTTTGCCTTCATTTTCATGCAATTGCAGGTACGTGTATATTGTATTTTATTTTATTTGTGCATTTATTAGTTCATTATGATTATATCTTGTTTAAATCCGCTCCACTAACTGAAATCTTATCAACTTGTGTGGACACGTGCTAGGTTAAGTTGGGGGAGGTACTTTATGGTTTATTTTCCAATATGATTAATTATCAGTCCTTTTTGGTACCCCAAATTGATATGCTTCCCATCATTTCTGATTATGTTATTATTTCACGCAAGTGAATGATAAAGTCTGCCACCAAAACTAAGATGTGTAAAGAGAATTCATTTTTAGCCATACTGTCAAATATTCTGGTTCAGCTGTAGAGGGAAAAATAACAAAGTAAAAGATGGGCGGTGATCTAATTCACCATGAGCCAATGGTTCATAAAGGGTTGCTACAGGATGGTCTTTGCGAACAGTATTTTCAAAACCACGACTGGTTGGATTAATTCTTGAAAATTAGGGATTACAATGAAGAAATTGCTGCAGAATTCATGCATTCCTTTCATGAAGGGGAAGCTACGGTTAAAGGTTTGAGGGTAATTTCTATAGAATAGCGAATAGCGGAAGTAATAGGGTTGCTGCAAGAAGGAGAACTCTTTCCAGAATCAAAAGACGCAAGGAGTGTCAGGGCAGAGTTCACAATTCCTATAGATGGATCCTTGATGGTGGATAGACAAGGAACTAGAAGGGTTTCTTTACCCGAACATTGGCCTCAGGTAGCTTTGTATATCATGAAGTATATTACATGTGAAGGATGGTATTCAAACCTACATTCACCTCATTTTAGGTTACTTAGTCATCTGCGGCATGGTTGGCGAGTTAATGTACCTAATTTTTTATATCATCTCATCTCTACAAGTGCTAAGGAGACGTGAAAAAATGGAATCGCTCCATTAGCCATCATGGACTGGTTAAGCTACTTGTACAGCGGTCCCTGAGAGATGTTTTGCAAATGGAATGGGGTGTATTTGAGGATATACTGTAATTTCAAATTGAGAATTCCCTTGTTGCAGATAACCCGCTGGTTGAAGAGGAGAATGTTGCAGAAGATCCTTCTGATGAAGATGAGGGTTTGCTTGTTGCTGAAGGAGCCACAGTTATGATAGAAGAAAATATTGAAGTGGGGTCAATTGAAGAACAACCCTCTACCTCTCTTCAAAGAGATTCACCCATTCTACAAAGGGAAGGAAAGTGGTTAGAAAAGGATGAATCAGATGAAGAACTTGTTATCCAGCAGCAGGTAACTCGGATTCCTCCTGCAGCCAAGAGGCGTAGGACAAAAACAAAAACTCTTGCAGCTGTTCCAAAAGTGTATGTAAGGAGAACAAGAAGGAGGACAAAGAAGGCCCAACCTATGAGTAATCCAGTAGAGGTTATTGCAGTAGAAACTTTGGAGGAAGAAAACCCTGTGGAGGAAGAAATTCAAGAACACCCTGTGGAGGAAGAAATTCAAGAACACCCTATAGAAGAAGAAATTCAAGAAGAGGTTGTTACTGATAAACTAGCAAATCTTGCTTCTGTCATATTGCAATGTGAAGAAATTGTTGAGGATGTTCTACAGCAACCTGAAGAAAATATGGGAGATATGCCAACCAAGAATGAGGAGTTTATTGAAGAAATCCCACGGTCTAAGGTAGGACCTATTAGACCTCCTTCATCCCTAAGTAGTTTATCTATTGCTTTAAAATTTTATAGTCAATGGGAAATAGAAAAGGATAGGTTGCAGGGGATAATTAATAAGTAGCAAAAAGAGATTGAAAAGAGAGATAATAGAATTGAGGAATTAGAAGCTAAGGTATAAGTGATTTATGGTATGATTCCTGAGTTGATGCAGTGTAAGGCTCCCCCAAGAGTTTATGCAGTACATTTGAAAGAGCAGTATCTAAACCTTAGACTAAACCACATTGTTAGGGACCTTAATCCATCCTTGGAAACACCTGAGGAATTCTATTATACTTATCAAACCTCTCCTCCTACTGTGAAGAATTTGTTATGTGAGTTATACTTACATAACTATGTTGTACCCCAAGATAGGGAATGGAATCCCTTATTGTGTATTGGGGATATCCATATCAGATCTTTAATGTCATGGATCCAAAATGAGATTATCATAGGGCCACAAGCCAGGGAGTATGATAAATTATAGCTTGATTGTCCATTACCATTGAGAAGGGAATCAGAAGCACCAAGGGTTCTCTATTATGATTGGCAAAAGTTACTGATAAGAGATGATGTTAGGAAGATAGTACTTCCAATGAGAGAGGAAGCCTATCAAGCATATGAGCATTTGATTCAAACTGATAGGACAACCGCAATGAAAGGGTTAGCTCAACGCTGGAATAATCTACCAGAAAATTTAAAATAGGGTGAACATCACTCACTTCAGAATTTTCATGCAGCCATACAAAGAGCCCCTAGATACATATAGTTAGGTAGGGAGAAAGCCAACAACTGGCTTCCATTGATCTTTCAACCTCCAATCCTTATGTGGCCACTTTTGGCATGCCAACCAGCAGAGCATAATTATGATGTAGTTGCAGAAGAAACAACTAGATGGTCCAGGTTGGAAAGAATGAAAGGATTTTATTGGAATTTGGCTTCCAAGGGAACAGGACAGGACATTGTTGGTGATTTCAAAGTTTCAGCAAAAATCAGAAATTTTCCTTTTTCTGGAGGATCAGCAAACCCTTAAAGCTGAGTGGCATGATAAGTTGATACTTTGACATGTTTTTTTTTATCAAAACTCTTAGGTTATTGGCATCTTTTGGGTTGCATTTTGATAGTAAAGGATTTTGAATTGACTATATGTAATCCATGTGTTAAACCTAAACTTATGAAATCATGTTTGAACTTTGTCAGTTAATTCCTGCAGCCATACCAATTTATTCCTGTAGCCAAGTGATTTGTCCCTATTGATATGCGGATTATTTAGGATAATGTCATATGTGAGTTAATGAATGTATTAATTGAGTAAGATATGTATGCATGCCCTTGTATGTTGTTCTTGTTTAGTGCAGATAATAAATGATGATGCGGTGGATGATTTCCTTGCACGCCCAAAGACTGAAGAATCACGTATAGGTAACTAGAGATCAAACTAAAGGGGATCCAAGAAGGCATAACGTATGGCATAATTGGAGTATTCATACTTCACTATGGGAGTTTAACTCTAGTGCGTATTGAATTCACAAAATATCGCTATGGTGTGCAAAGACTGTGGTTCGGTTTTGATCCACTGACTGTTCCTGTAGCCAAGCTCTAATTATCTCCTTCATCTAACATTCATCCACCTCTTCTTCTGGGCATGATTTGAGTTGTCCATTGTAGTTTATCTTTTCTTTATAATAAGCTCTTCCTTTTTCTGAGAGGTTAGAGAAAAATAGAAAGGAATTGAGCCAAGAGTTTTTGAAAGCATTCTAGATTTTTCTTTTAGAACATGTAATCGATTTCAGAATGAAATAAAGTAAAGATATGTTGTTCTGATCTGTTAAAAGTATTTTGCTGGAAATTTGATATCACTCATCCAAGGGGGCCCACTTGGTGAGTGATCCTGTGTTTATGTTCATTGAAGTTCGGCTTTACCTAGTTGCAATAGAAGTTCATGACTGGATTGTTCTTGCAGCCACTAGAAATAGATCCATTGACTGTTCCTGTAGCCAATACAAAATGGTGTGATTTGTGTTATTTACATTAGATCATTCCAGCATTGTTTTATAAAGCTTTCATATAGCCTTTTATGATTTCCATTCTTGCCTTTCCTTTCTGCATAATGTTAGTTACTGCAGCAATGTGGAATAACCATTTAAGGAGCTTAGTGCATATATATTGCAGACCCATTTCAAGTTTTACATTCCTAGATTGATAACTAAATGAACACCAGCCATGAAAATAGTAAACTCTACCATATGAATGTCCAAACTTCGGATTGAGATTTCAATTAGAGTAATTATTATCATTATAGTTGGGGTGGACAATCATCATCATCATCATCATCATCATCATCATCATCATCATCATCATCATCATCATCATCATCATCATCATCATCATCATCATCATCATCATCATCATCATCGTCGTCGTCATCATCATCATCAGCATCATCATCATCATCATTGATATCATCATCGTCATCTTCATGAACATTAACTCCTACATCATCAAGATCTTTTTCCTCTTCTTCGACATCTTTATTGGGCACACCATCAACTAGCTATTGATCTTGATCATCATGTACATCATCTTCTAGTTCTTCTGTATTTCCTTCTTCCATGACATTATACTTTACTGACCTTCCTCTAGGATCTTGTCTAAAAACAAATGACCAAACCGGTTTATGTGGAACCTCTGAGTAAAATACCTACTCACATTGGCTTTAAAGAACATGGGGCTCATTTCCAGCTCACTTAAACAACCTTGTATTGACCATTGTAAATCCATTATCATGTTCAATAACAGTTCTGTCAGGATCATTTTCATTCAATCGTAGCCTGTACCATTGGACGACGAAGAGAACTAATTTGAAGGACCCAAAGTCACACTCAAGTATATCATCCAAAACCCCATAGTATCAATTTTCTAAGACTTGAGGATGTATGTCTCTTCTAGATAAAATATTAGTCACCTAAAATACTGCAATTATCCCATAATCACAAGTTTTCTTCGTGTCATCCAACTTTTTGATGCAAAATTTATGACCATTGCACCACATAGCCTTGTGGTGTTTCACCTGCAATATGTCAAACATGAAAAAATTATTGCATCGCCAGTTGATAAACATATTTATTCTTGGTTGAATGTATGCAAAAAATAACATATATATATACATCATTACAATTGAAAAAAAATTAAATAATATGGGAGATTAATATATTTATACGTACCTGTTTATCTCTTAAAGCATATGTCATATCAATTTCCCTTGGTGTAAAATTGGAATCTCCATTACGATGAGCTTCTTTAACCAATGAAGCCACACCTTCCCATGTTAATGCACGACCACATTGTTGACACTGTTCAATCCATACCATCATCCAATCAAGATTGATTTGCGACATACAAATGTATTGCATCCAACTCTCGAGCAACTGTAGAAAAAATAACTATAAATTTACAACTGATGTATATTGAAGATTAAGAATTAATTAACTACAATATATATAAAAACCAAATGTAAAATGTATTTAGATTGATGTCCATGAACATCCAATAATTACCTCTCACTTTCCTCAATCTACCTTTCTCCATCAGGTGCTCCCCTTCGAATTTGTTAATGGAGTTGGGATCCCAAATGCGATCTACATGGATCTTTGCGGAAAACTTAGGAAGATATTCAATTATGTATACCATAGTCTAGTATACCATATATCCCTCCACCATAGAACCCTCAGGATGTTCTTTTTTTTGAAAGAAAGCCTTCAAAAATTTCAAGTGCCTCTCAACCATCCACATTGACCTTGTGTGTACAGGTCCAACAATTCAATATTCTCAATTTGGTGTATGAGGTAGTGTTCTTGTTCATTGAAAAATGTCGAAGGTAGACACTTTTACATTTCACACATTAGATGAAGAATTTTTGTCTTCCAATATTTTATATCTTCTTAATGGATTTCTTTAGATGACAACCATCTACAAGTGATTCGAGATGCAAATATATTAACGAGAATTAACAAAATAATATACAATATATTAAATACAAAGTAAAATAAATGGAAAATATGATCATGTCCTAGTGAATATGGAAAAAAAAAATGGAGCACAGGAGGAAGCTAGGGTTTTTAGGCAGAGGTGTTGTTCGATCGCGAGGATGGGATCACGACCATGGACAGAGAGCAAATCAACAGCCACGGTGTCCACCATGCTCAAACTAGTGGCATTGGCAGGAGACAGTAAGGAGACTGAGGGAGGTTTACAGTAGGGGGAATAACCGATTCCCTTTTGAGCATGATAAATCAAAATGGGGCCATTCAAGGTATCTGAACTTTCCAAAATGGAACAAACAGCAGTCAGAGGAAAGGATAAAGAAGAAATTCCAGAGACCCCTAAAAGACCTTTCCCTAGGTGGGATACCGAATATGTCTAAGAAGCGGTCGATTAGTATATGCATTGAGTCAGAGGCTTGGAAGGAATCGGTACAACTTTTGCACGAAAGGGCTTTCTTCATGAAATAGGGAGGTAATTGGCCAACTTTCCCCAGAGTGAGAAACTGGGTCAATGAAGAATGGGGGAACCACTTTGAGATAAAAACTCTAGCTAATGGGTTTTTTCTTATCATTGTCAGGTCAGCTAAGGAGAAGATTTCACTGATGGACTCGGGGCCATTTTTGATGTCGGGAGTTGGTCTTTTTATCAGGGATTGGACCCCTAACTTTGACCCAAGACAAACCACCATTGAGGAAATTCCTATTGCGTTAAGATTGTATAAAATTCCTCATGAATACTGGAAGGAGGAAGTCTTCAAGAGTATAGGGGAGAAAATAGGGAGATTTATCAAGTCGGATGAAGTGGTTAACAAGCTTAGTTCATGCATGTATGCCTGAATCTGTGTTATGTGGAAGCCTCATCCTAGGCTCCCGAAGGCTGTTGAAATTAGGTCTCTAGAGGGTGTATGGAGACAAGATATAGAAATCGAAGAAATCATGGTCAAATGTAAGACCTGTAAAGAATGGGGCCATGAGGACTGGGATTGTTTGTCTGGGCAAAAGGGGAAAGGAAGGGTTGATCGTGCTCTAGAGGAGCAGCTTTTAGCAGGTCCAGAAGCAAACCAGAGCTTGGGAAATCTAAAGACTAATCTGAGCTTTGTTCTGGAGGCCGCAAGGGATGAGGTTCTTCGCCATAGTCCAGACATGCAAGAAGGGGTGGAAGTACTACTAGACTCTAGCCCAAGTCAAGTGAAGTGGCAGAAGGCCGCTGTGTTGGATGGAGATAAGTCTATTGTGATGATGTTGGGCAGAGTGACTAAACAGGTTGTTGAGGTCCTACAGACTCAAGGAGGTTTTTTGGGTGAGGATAAAGTGGGCTAAGTGTGTAAGGGAAGTGGTTGGGGTGTTGGTTCTTGTTTAGAAGGGAAGCTGATGGAGGTTGCATTTGGGCCCATTTTAAAGGATTGTGCAATTGGTAGGGGTTATCCAACCCAGCATAGGTTCTACAATACCTCGGTGGATGGGTTGAAGGGATAGGAGATGGGTTTAAGTGCAAAGTCCCTAGTAGTTGCAGAGGATTTGAGTGAGAATGTGGATGGTAAAATGATCAATTTTAAGGACATTCACATGTCCCAGAGCAAGGGAAATGGATTAGCAATAGAGATGGAGTCTGAGGAGGAGGAAGGATTTAGTGATGATTCTCTAGGGCTATCAGCAGAAATAGGGGAGATAGAGGTTAGGACTATCAAATAGACTAAACTAAACCCCTCCAAGTTTAAAGGGAATTTGAGAGGTAGAAAGAATAGGTAGAAGTTGCTTGAGGAAGCAGGAAACATGAAGGGTCAGACAAGACTTCTGAGATCTGGGAGAGACTTATTCTCTCCTAGGTAGCAATGAAGTTCCTAACCTGGAATGTCAAGGGCTGCAATGCCCCTAACAAGTGACATCTGGTCAAAAGAGGTTTTGATCAGGCCAAGCCGGAAGTTATTTGTATTCAGGAGACTAAGTTGTGTCGTGAAGATGTTGCTTGTATTTTTGGGGTAAGGCAGAAATGGTCAGGTCACTTTGTGGATTAAGATGGGGTGTTAGGTGGTCTGGGTATTCTATGGAATCCTTTGGCGGTTCAAGTGGAAGAAGTTTCAAGTTCTAAGCATTGGCAAATGGTTAAGGTGATTTTGAAGACTATGAATTTCTCATGTTTTCTTGTTAATGTCTATGGGCCGACTTTGGTTGTAGATAAGTGCAGATTATGGGAGGATATCTCCAAGCATCTAGAGGAAGTGAGGCCGTCTTTAGCAATTGTTGCTGGAGATTTCAATGCCACCCTCTCTTCCTCTGAGAAGCGTGGAGGGGTGAGGAGGTTGAGCCGATCGCAATTGGACTTCCAATCTTTTGTTAACGAGAATGCTCTATTTGAAGTGGCAGCTAAAGGTGGGGATTACACATGGACTAATAGACGTAGAGGCTTTTCCAATATTGCTAAGAAACTAGATAGATTCTTCCTTGCAGGGGATTGGAATGTAGCCCCTTTGGTTTTTGAGGCTGAGGTTCTAGCCATCTCAGGTTCAGACCATTTTCTGGTCTCCTTGGTTGTGAAGAATGATGTTCCAATTCGATGTCCCTTCAAGGTGGAAAAGATGTGGATTAGGGAACCAAGTTTTAAAGAGCTTGTAGTTGGGTGGTGGAAGGAGGCCCCAGTGGCGGAAGGGTTCTTGGCCTATTAGTTTTTCAAAAAGCTTAGTTATGTAAAACAGAAATTAAAATCTTGGAATAGGGAGGTGTTTGGGAATATTTTTGATGAAAAGAGAAGGCTCCAAGGAGATTTGGGGGCCTTGAATGCAAAAGTTATGGCTGACAGAATGGATGATGTGGAATTCCTCACGGAGAAAGATCTTCTTTGTAAGTATGGAGAAGTTTTGCAAAGGGAGATCTATTGGAAACAGAAGTCGCCTAAAAATTGGCTGAAAGCAGGTGATAGAAACACGAAATTCTTTCATAGTTCGATGAAAGAAAGGCAAAGTCTTAATAGAATTCTTTCCCTAAGGCTTGTGGATGGGTCGATCACTAAAGACACAAATCGCATAGGTAAAGAGGTTGTGGGCTTCTTCGAAAATTTGTTTAGGAGTAGTGGGATTGCTCAATCGGGTGTGCAGACTTAGCTTTTGGAGTTAATCCCTCCCCTAGCTTCCAGGGAGGACAACATCATGCTTGAGGAGCCTATCTCACTTAAGGAAGTTAAACCTGTTGTGTTTGGATTAGGTGGGGAGAAAGCACCAGGACTAGAAGGGTTTCAAGCTTTCTTTTTTCAATTCTTCTGGGATGGGCTTGGTGAGGATTTGCTTGCAGTGGTTGAAGAGTCTAGGTCCAAAGGCTTTGTTTTGAAGGAATTCAACTGCACTTCAGTGGCGCTTATTCCTAAAAGGGCCAAGCTAGTTGGGATGGAGGAGTTTTGTCCCATTTCATTGTGCAACACCATCTACAAAATCATTACAAAAGTTGCTACTAATAGGATTAAGTTAATTCTTGATAAGCTGATCTCTTGTGAACAAAGTGGTTTTACTCCTGGAAGGAATATTGTGGATGGGGTGATTGTGGCCCATGAAGCTATTCACATGGCTATGAAGGGTAGACAGAGGAGAATGATTCTAAAGCTTGATATTCAAAAATCCTATGATAGGGTGGATAGGTCTTTCCTTGTGGTTGTGCTGGAAAGATTTGGTTTTGGAAAGTCCTGGGTTAAGTGGATTTCTAGTATGAATATGCAGTTCACAGCTTCAGTTTTAGTCAATAGTAGCCCTCAAGGCTTCTTTTCAACATCTAGGAGAATTCGGCAAGGGGATCCAATATCCCCCTTTCTCTTTATTTTGATGGCTGAAGTTCTTGGACGGTCGATTGCTCATAAAAGAGATCAAGGGTTGTGGAAGGGTATTGAGATTGCCCAAGGGGTTGACTCCACAACTCATTCTCAGTTTGCTGATGACACCTATCTTTTCAGTGTTGCTTCTATGCATGAGGCTTCGGTTATGAAGAAAGTTCTGAACAGATTCATGTGGGCTACTAGTCAGGAGATAAACTGGCTCAAATCGGAGATTTTTTTCTTCCATACGGAAGGTTGGTCTCAGAGAGCTATTGCTAGAGTGTTTGGGATTAAGATTGGACAACTTCCTGGTAAGTTCCTTGGTATACCACTCTTTTCTGGAGAAGGTAAGGCAGACATTTGGAAAGGGTTGCTTGATGGTTGTAAAGCTAAGATGGAGGGCTGGAAGAGTAAGTGGCTTTCTTTGGCTAGTCGCATTCTAATGCTGAAGTCAGTTGTATCGGCTATGCCAATTTTCCCAATGGCTTTCTTCAAACTCCCAGGCTCTATCATCAAGAGCATGCAGCAGAAGATGAGGAAGTTTTTGTGGAATGGAAACTAGGATCAGGATAAAGTCTCACTCATGGCTTGGGATAGTGTTTGCACACCCAAAGAGGGGGGAGGGGCGGGACTCCATGATTGGAAGATTATTAATGAGGCCATGGGGGCTAAGTTGGTATGGCAAATGTATAGTAAACCGAAACAAAGATGGGTCAAAATTCTACAAGCTAAGTATTTGGACAGTAGGGAAAAGGAAAGGATTCTAATAGTGAGAGATCCCCCGAGTGGGTCAGCTTTGTGGAACTTTTTGGTGAGTTGTAGGAGCCTGATCACAAATCACCTTTCTTGGCGTATTGGTGACAGGTGTAAGGTGAACTTTTGGCAGGATTCCTAGGATGGTCATCCATCTTTAGAGTCCCAGGCCCCTCAGCATACAATTTTAAAGACCTGTTAGGTTTGGGGCTCAAAGGTGAGTGACTTTTTGTCGAATGATTTGCCCTTGTTGGGACAGAGATGGAGTTGGAAAGACCCTCGGGATTTAAATTTGGGGGGAGTTGAGGAAAGATACCTGAGTAAGCTCCTGGGTAACCATGAGGTTTCATTCTCGAGGGAGGAGGATGAAATAGTTTGGTGCGGGTCAAAGAGCGGCTGCCACTTTGTGAAAGTGGGAATCTCTCTTTTAGAAAGTGATGTCAAGACGAAGGAGTGGGAATCTGAGGTTTGTTGGAACAATGTGTGCCTTTTGAAAGCTAGAGCCTTTGCATGGCTTGCTAGCAATAAGTGGATTCTCTCTAGAGATCGTCTGAAGAAAATGGGATTTGTAGGTCCTTTTCGCTATGTTCTATGCGAAAAGGCGGAGGAGGATGTGGACCATCTTCTACTAAGTTGTGATTTCGCTCAGAAGGCGTGGATTTTTGGGCTACAGAGATTGAATTGGAAGGGCCCCATGGTTGGGAACTTGTGTGACTGGTTGGAATCTTGGCCGGTATTGGGTAATAATTCTATCTTTGTCGCCATATGGAAGATTTTGCCCTCTACCATTTTGTGGGAACTTTGGAAAGAGCAAAACCGAAGAGTGTTTGAAGGTAAAGTGGAAAATTGTAAGAGTTTTCTATCTAGATTGGAGAGGGCCATCTCAAAACTAGTTTCTAATGCTGCCTCTCATGTGAATTTAGCCAAGACTCCTTTTTCACAGGCTGATGCTAAATTTTTGTTGAGCTAACCTCTTGTTAAATTCAGGCTTGTTAATGGGTTGCTGAGGGCTAATCTTCAGAGTAAGGGCAATTCAATCCCAAAGTGGACTCCACCTGAGAAGGGGTGGACTAAGATCAATTTTGATGGAGCGTCGAGGGGCAACCCAGGGACCTCAAGTGTTGGGGTGATTGCTTGTGATGATCGGGGAAACATTCTGGCCATTGCAGCCAAAAGATTGGTGGATGGATCAAACAATGTTGCTAAATGTCAAGCAGCATTGGAAGCAATCCTAATGGCTAGGAAGTTGGGAGTCAAGAAACTTCATTTGGAAGGTGATTCTCAGGTTGTGGTGAATGGGATAGCTCGAGGGTGAATGGAAGCGTGGATTTTAGACAAGCAGGTGCGTAGAATGCAAATCCTGCTAAACGAATTTGAAGATTTTAAGGTAACTCATGTCCTTCGGGAAGCAAATTTGGAAGCTGACAAACTTTCCAGTGTGGGAGCAAATGGTTCCTTGGAAAATATGTTTAGTATGTTTGAGGACTTTAGAGATTGTAGTCTTCTTGAGTATGATATTGAGTAGATGGTTTTTTTGGAAAAGTGAACCCAAGCTCGATTTGATTTGTCCTTTCGTAACCTTGGTTCTATGGGAATTTAAGTCCCTTGTGGTGTGTCTTCTTCATTTTTGTTGCAAGTGGCCTTGCGGTGTTGGATGATAATGGAGGCGAGCGGGGTGAGTGATCGGTGATGATGTTTTGAGTTTTACAAAGCATGTGAAGCTCTCATGACATGAGATGGAGGCGGCTTTAAAGGCCCTTGTGCTTTGATTCCTGGCATTTTGTGTTTGGCGGAGTGCTCAGGGTTTCATTCTGTGCAGCAATGAGTTAGGATGGAAGAGATTTTTTCATTGGAATCGAATGGTCAATTGCCTACTTTTTCGTGGGCCGGTCTCGAGGATCAGGCTTTCAAACATCTTCAGAGTGGATGGAGATGATTTCTGGAGGGCAGTTAGGCTTCTATTGGGAGAGGAATTTCTTACCCAGCATTGGCAACCTGAAACAAATCTCGACATTTCATCACTTTTTACTGCTTTGGCCCTGCAGGTGGGGAAGTCGACTGAGGAAGTGCAACGGATTACTTCCCTGGTATTAAGACCCAAATGGGCAAGAGGTTTGTAGGATGTGGTGGCCCGAGCTGTCATTGGTGTGGGGTTGAAGATGGCAGAAGGCCCGAGTAGGAGGATTGGAGTGGCCATTGGGGGACTGCAGCCTCTTGTCATCTAGTTGGCTTCTCGACCGGTCGATTTGTAGCAGGAGGATGCAAGAAATGGCTGGGATGAGATCGTGAACTTTGTTTGCCAATTGGGGCTGACTGAACATGTTAAGATCCGCGGGAAGGTGACTCCCATTTGGTCTGAGGCCCCCCTGGATGAGAATAGGAGGCCTTTGGTGCGGCACCAGCTTCCAAAGAAATTGGCGAAGGTGGTGGAGCGTGGGTCACTATGTGGAAGCAGGCCTGGAACGGTGCCAGGTGGAGGGAGCATGTCGCAGGAGGCCAGTCCCAGCAGGGGTATTCCCAATTTCTCAAAAGAAGAAGCTTTGGGATGGTTTCGTTACTAGGTTGGGTTGGTCGGGGTTGATGTGTGGTCTTTTTTATATGTATGCGACCCTTTTTGTGGCTATGGGTCTTGGTAGGATGATGCTTGGGTTCCTTTTTGTAGTAGGGGCGTGACCCCTTAGTATTGCAGATTGTCTATCTGCTCCTTGGATGTAATACTTTTCTATTCTAAGCAATATAATACACTATGTTATCGATCAAAAAAATAAATAAATAAAAAATATAATATCTATACAATAAATTGAACAAATAACACTACTTACCTCATGTATTTTCCAAGATCATATATAACTTGCTTGACATTATTGCTCAAGTGGTTTGGGGGAGATAGAGGTAGAATGTACTGCAACAATTATAAAATGATCCTTCCATTGTTTTTCCAAAACTAGTACTAAACATAATACAATAAAAAAGTACATGCAGTATACAAATATATAGAAAATATACAATAACATGAATTACTTTAATGAAGGTATGTCAATCATGCGTTTTCATACCTAACCCAAATTCACTTTTCTTTGTTATAAGATTGTTTATGTTCATAGCAAATCCTATAGGAAAACGAATTTTTCATATGACCTCTTTTATAGCATTGCTTTGTTTCTCCATTAATAACCAAGGAAGGGCACTTATATTAATTTTGTCTCCATCGCTATTTAATTGAATGACATTTTTCTTTGCATGATTGGATTCCTGAATGTCACTACAAATTTTGACAATTTTTTTTTTGTCACGCCTTCCATCCAATATTTTTCATAATGTCTCTGTTATATTCTTTCCAATATGCCTAGTATCAAACAAATGCACAATTTTTAGCTTCTCATAGTAGGGAAGCCTACTAAATTGTCTAGGATAACTTTTTAGTCCCTTTGGAAGGTGGTAATTAATGTCTTGATGACCTTCATGAAGCATATAAGTTTAAAAAGTTAACAATGACAAACATCATCAATTACAGCATGATTAAACAAAACACAATATAAAAATATAAATTCCAAACATTTCATATATGATAGATAAACAATTAGATTGAATGACATTACCTTGATGATTAATTCTATTATATTCCAACTTACATGGGCGAGGTGTCACTCTTCGTGGTTTTGATGTACTCTTTGCTTTCCCATTGAAAAGATGTTTTTCAGTAGTTCGATACTTATGTTTTTTGTGGAGGAAGTGCCTATACTCATCAAACACCTGCTTTCATAAACTTGTTGAATGACAAGATTTCACCTTTGAACCACAAACTGGACATGCAAATTTTCCCTTTGTTTGAAGACCCACAAGATCATGTATAATTGGATTAAATATGTTAATTTTTATAATTATATATATTGAATGGATTTTTTTTTAAAAACCATGATTTATACTTTAAAAAAATAAACATTATTAAAGTGCGCAAGTTTAACATTATAACATACCACAAAAATGTGTTAGCCCTGGAGCATCATGAATTGTCCATACAAGCATTGCATGGAATTGAAATTGCCTTTGTCCTATTGGTCTAGAGATGTCATACATAGTGACACTATTTCATAACTCCAACAACTTGTCGATAAGAGGCTCGATATATACATTCATATCTTTAAATTGGTACTTACCTAGTTGAATGAACAAAAACATTACATAATTATTATAATCATTTTACTGCAATATATATAATTTAATGTGCATGACTATAAAATGAAAAAAATACCTAGAACAATCATTGCCAACATTATATGCTCCCTCTTTATTGACATCCATGGAGGAATGTTATTGTTGATAACAAAAACAAGCCACACCATGTAAATAGATCTCAACTCTCCAAATGGATTGACACCGTCCGCTGCCAATGAAAGCTTGAGATTACGAGGTTCTTCTTTAAAGTGTGGCCATTTTTTCTCTATGTTTTTAAATGCATAACCATCTATAGGCATTCAAAGAATGTCATATTTACTTCTATTGTGTGCATGGCAATCCATAAATTGCGGCAAGCTTTCACACCTAAATAATCATTGCAAACCTGGAATAATAGGAATATAACGAAGAACCTTGCAAGGCACCTTTTTTGTTAGTTGATCTATTTGATATCTACCGATATGATATTCAGGGCATTCTGTTGCAAATTCATGTTGTTTATGATATATAATATGATCATTGGGATGTGCATCTATTGCTTGATATTCCATTCCAATATCTTTCATAATGGCAGATAATTCTCGATATGAGCGAGGTAGAATATTTGATGATGGTAACAAAAAATCACCTATCAATCTAGAAGAAAAAATAATTTGTTAATATAAAAAATATTAATGGTACATATTTCACCTTTTATTTACTAGTGATGAAATAACAACAAAAATAGATGACATATATGACATACCTTAACATACGTGAGATTGTTATGTTGGATAAACCATTCATAACCTTCAAGTTAACCAACAACAATACAATAGAGAGAAGAGTTGTTTGGGAGTCTTTGTAAAGGGGCTTGTATTCCTTCTCAAGTATAGGTAAATCATGAAAAACATCAAAGTCATCCTGATCATCATGATCAGTTGCGCCAGTACTAAATGTGTCATGGATCAATGTATTTGTACCATCATCTTCAACTCTATTTTCTGGCGCATGACCATCTTCTTCCATAGGATCATTATCTTCAGCTTCGATATTCACACCTCTATGTTCCTCCACTTGGAAAACTACATTCTCCGAGTCGTGGTATTCCATATCATATGCCCTAGGGTGCCCCACCTATATAAAAATGATCAACATAAATAAACCATGATCATGATCTCATTAACAAGTATTTTTTATGTATATAAATTGTTAAAATGATATAAACATTTACAAATGCAATCAATATAAATACATATAATGAACAACTTACCAATGGACGATAATCATGTCCCCTTAAATGTGACCATGTTGCCTACAATGTTTCTCAGCTGTTGTGATTAAAAGTCTTCTAGTCTTTAAGCCCTTACAATATTTAAAGGGACAATAACATTTCCCATCACCTTTTCTTTTCAAGCTAGACCATGATCTAGAAATTGTCTCCTTATTTTGTTCTTCGTTGATATTATCTGACATGATTTTTCTTCATAGGCAAAAAAACAAGGCTATGGAAAATTCAGTCTATAACCTTCACAAACCAAGCAAAATGATGTCGCAAGTACAGAAAATATTGTTCACGCGTGGTTTATTTTTTCTCCTTTTCACTTTTCTATTTTTTGTCGGAACTCCGACAAACATCGGTCAAGATTTTGATGATAACTGGTTTCATCAGAATTCTGACGAATATCGGGCAATATTTAAAATAAAAAAACAAATTTGACACAAATTGCCTTGTAAGATCCGACAAAATGAAAGAAATCCCATAGTTCGTCAGAAAATGCACCCAAATGATTTAGTGAAGATAGCTCCTCTTGGACGTAGATATCTTTTGAGAAAAGATCTCTTCACCTCCAAGGATCTCCTTTACACTTGTTGCAAGATATCTCATTTTCAACTATCATATCCTTTCTTATAAGAGTATTCCCTCTTTAGCTTGGATTTATAACGTTGTTTTCTAAAGGATATCTCCTTGGTGTTGAAGGTTAGGTATCCTTGTTTCTAGATTCCTTAAGACATCAACATAGGTCTATATTGACATCTTAAGGGGGGGGCACCCATATCATTCCCTTTGTATCATATTGTACTATACTTTTTGCATATCAATTTTGCATGTCTTAAATGAGGTGTTCATCTCAGAACCATAGTAAACAAACTCTTAGAACGAGATGCTTCACACTTGACAAGAGATGCAGCATTTGATATATTTCTTCGATGGGGTTACACATCACCAAAACCAGAGAAAATATCTTACACGAGATGTCCTTGAAACCAAACATGTATTTGTCATTCACCCCTTGGCATTTGCATTTACATTACATGTCTTAAATAGGTTGAAGCACTCTCAAAACTAGAGAAAACAAGCTCTTAAATGGGGTGCTATATACTTGAAACCAAACATCACTTGCACACATGAACGAAGATGAGTGGAACTAGCTAAAAACAACTAGACTATTCCTACTCTCCTCCCTAACATGGATCACTTAGATAAAAATATCTAGGGGTGAGAAGTCCATATCCTTTCTCATCATGGATCACCTAGATAAAAATATCTAGGGGTGACTAGTCCATGTGGTGCAGGTGCACCAAGGCAAACAAATTCAAATTTGAAGACCTTTGAGACCAAGGAGGAGGTTCCAACATCAAACAAATTCAATAAAATCAATTATTAGATCCTAAAGCCAATAATGGCTTTTGAAACTAAAAAAATGCAAAAAGTTGTCAAATTATCGTAAAAGTTGTAAAATGTTGTCAAATGTTGGATATTGGGTCAAAACACCCAAAAATGGATTTAGGAGGGTTTAGTTTCATTGGAAATGCAATGAGGGATGAAAATCATTTTCTTTTTAATGTTTTTGTCAAAGTTGTAATGCATTTTCCAAATTACAAATTCAAAATTTCAAAAAGGCAACGGTTAGGAAGAATTACGAGGGAAAAGCAAGTTTTAATTATTTTAGTGTTAATTAAAATTTGTAACCAACCATATGGTGGTTGAAAAAACTTGGAGAGGATATTTAAAGCCATAGACATGCTTTGTAAGGCAGATTGAATACTTGGAGTGTACGGACTGTTTTGGAAAACCAATAAAAACTCAGTTTGGAAGCATTTTTTTTTATTTTTTTTTATGCTTGAGGGTTTTATTTGGTATAATTCATATGATACATTTTTAGTGAATTTATTTCAACATTGAATACCTCTTTGGATTCTTTGAAGTCACTACTAGATTATAAAATTGGTTTATTGCTAACTGTCTCAGAATTTTGTTACTTTTTCCTTAACAGTTTTGACAAATTTTAATATTATGGTCATTCCATGAATGATATGACTCTGATTCTCATGGAGTGGCTATAAAATGACATGTATTATATTTCCTAATAACTAAATGTGCGGATAACAAGGTTTAAGGGAGGTGATCACCATTGTTTGCTTGGAAAGCCTAGTGAAGAGGCTAGGTAGGGTGAGGGTTGGAGAGATCTACCCATTGGAGGGGTATATTTTATGATTTGTATAGTTTTATGTTGGCTATATAAAGGTGAAACAATAGCCAATCGATTCCAAAAGTGTGTGGAAGTGTGAGATTGGAGAAACCCTTGATTTTAGGGCTTTTTGATGAAAATTTGGGGCTTTGGGGGTTAGAGGCCTCACAAACTGAAATTGATTGTGGATTCCTTCATAATTTATCATTTTATAAGACTTTTTTGAGGTTAGAAGTACCCAGTAGTAATATTTCTTGTAGTTGCTTTGTTAATCCACCATTCTAGTTGCTTGAAAATGAAGGACAGTCTAAAAATAGCAGATACATTCCAAAAAAATTTGCTAAATTCTCTGAGTATGTTATAGAAAATCCAAAAGGGTATCCAAATATCCATTTTATTTATCTAGTGTCTTGGAAGTTTGTAGAGTTATCATTGAATTTCTCTTGATGCAAGGCTAATAGGGGCTCTAAGGCTAGTAGGAGGAAATTTGGTTTGAGAATTTGGGTATTGAACAGAAGGCCAAAACTAGTTTGAACCTTTCATAATAGACCTAAGTACACCTTCTAAACCATCATTTTCATTTGGGAAGGTCTTGTTTCATAATTGGCCCATTTGAACCATTTGGGGTGTTTGTAGGCTTAAGGGGACCTACCATTTTCCTACCTTGTATTTCCCTTATACCTTACACAGTCATCTATACCTATTTGGGCATTGGCTTATACCACCATACCTCTGCCAAGTCTGCATCACCATGCCTTTCTCATCATTATTCTCATGGATCACCTGGATAAACACATCTAGCATGTATCCATGCTCTCTCTTCTTCTTCTCATGAACTCATAGCTTTACTATTGATAGTTCATGGGTGATTCTTTCTTTTCTCTTTTATGTGATCACTTGTGTTTGTGAGATCACATTTTTAGAAGAATTATATTAGTTGTTGAGACATTTTGATATCGAGGTCTCTTCGGCTTGTTGACTTGAGGTCTTGTTTATTTTTGTTTCTTATCTTTTGGAGTGTCTTTTTGTCTCTTTCACCTTTGTTTGTCCTTTTGTCTTTGTTTTCCTTTTTGTTTTCATCTTGTTTTGTGTTCCCTTTCATATGTTTGAGTGAGTTGAAATCCTAAGATTGGGGGCTTGGTTTTGTTGGGACTTTAAAAATTTTGTCTAATTTTGAAGACCCAAGCTCAAAATTTTGTATGTTGCCTTTAGAATCACCTTTCAGAGCAAGCCTTTGTAGCTCATTTGCTGAGCTTGTATTTTTGCACCGGAGAATTGTCAAGTGAAATCCCTTTGGGGAATTGTTATATACCTTATGGAGATGCCATGTACCTGCTCACAACCTCTTATGATCAGATTTGATGCGTTTGTGAAGTCTCCTTTGGAGGTCCTGAGGTTAGGGTTGTTGATTGCACCTTTCTGCACTTTTTTGAGTAGCCATGTTTGAGTAGTTATATCTTTGTGCCAATTGATCATCAAACCAAATAAAAGGTTTGATAACTCAATGATGAACCACTAGTACCAAACCAGTATTGAGAGGGGGGGGGGGGTGAATCAGTACAGACACAAATATAGTTCAAAACCGGTTTGACAGCAACCACTCTCAATGACTGATAAACGGAGATACCGGTAAAACAGAGTGCAACCGGTAGCATCCAGAATAACTCAATCAGTCATGAACCGGTCACTTACTAAGATTTTCTCTTAGCTCAATACCACATTATCATAATATTCTCATGCATGAACTAGTAGACCTAACCATCAAATCTTCACAACAGTGAGTTCAATATGTTTTATAGATAGGCATAAAACAAAGAAACTTCATGTGCATAACAGATAAAACAAAGCATCACATGACACACATATTTTTCACGTGGAAACCCAACTGGGAAAAACCACAGTGGGGATGAATACCCACAAGCTGCTTTTTGAACTCTTTAGAAGTCCGCTCTGTTAGGAGCCTTGTCCGGTTAAGAACATTACAATAGGTTCTGGTAGGAACCAATCCTGTTAGGGATCACCCGGTTAAGGGTTAAACTTGGTAGGGTCACCTTGTTAGAGGATTTTAAGAACTCAATAGCTGAAAGGATCTCCTAAGCTTTTCTAGCTTCTCAAAACTCATTAGCTTCGAGTTACCTGGTTAAGGGATTTACAGCAAGCCGGTTAAGACCACCCAATTTAAGGGATTTTGAATCAAGCCAGTTAAGGCTACCCTGTTAGGGGATTTTGCAACTATTGAAGTGGTTAGAGATCAATAGGTATTACAATGATCTGTTAACAGTACTTAATACTAATACAGATCCATTTAGGCTCCTCTTCTCCTTCTGCACATACACTTTGCAGGTATCTCTTTTCTCCTATGGTCTGGCAAGAATCTTGTATCACTTTCATTGGATACACACTCACTAC
Organism: Cryptomeria japonica; assembly: GCF_030272615.1. Classification (NCBI taxonomy): domain Eukaryota; kingdom Viridiplantae; phylum Streptophyta; class Pinopsida; order Cupressales; family Cupressaceae; genus Cryptomeria; species Cryptomeria japonica. The sequence goes on along the minus strand of NC_081415.1, from coordinate 355,280,334 downwards.
TTTTTTCCAACAACTTTAGACAGAAACCTAACATCGACCTTATAGGGAATATACAGGTCGGTAGCAAAAACCCTAAACCCTAAACCTGTTAGGTTGAGCAATTCAAATGGTTCGATCCTGACCGTTGAAACATACTACATTGAATGCACCAGTCTTGAGTCGATCTCAAGACATTCTCCATCATCCATTATCCACCATTTTCATGGTGACTGATAACCCATCACGCCTTATCACTATTTGATAGACTTCGCACATTCCTGAGGTAGATAGGAATAGTCTTCTTCATGCAAGATCCTTCACACACACAGAGCTTACGTGGCAACACGATCTGTCCTCCATCATACTACTGACTCATCACACAAAGATCACTAATTGAGTCACACAGACTTGAGATACTCCAACCGGAAACCCCAAAGTGGAAGTTGCCTTACCAACCGGTAGTCATACAGTGCTTCCATGTGCTGGTTCCCATAACTGCATGCCGATTCACTTTGAACAAATGTGCCGCTTCACTTAGGCATATATCGGTTCACACATATGGCGGTATCTCTTTCTTCTCTTATCTCATGTGCTAGTTCACACTATGTCTCATATTGACATCAATGACAACATACAATATCATTATGTCTTCATGCCAGTTTACATAAGGCTCATGCCGGTTCTCATAATGCCAACAAGGTTACCCATATTTTCCTGCTATTTTTTGAGCCTCCATGCCAAGTAGTTTATCCCCATGAATCTGTTTGTCAAGTTTTCAAAGCCAATTCCATTTGCAAAAAGTTCAGTTTTGCTACTAAATATTATCAAACAGCAATTTTAAGCCCACTTTGAAAATTTATATTTCACGCCCAGTTGACCTGCAATTTAAAATGGTGGTACCCTGTGATTCTCTGTAAAATTATCTACCATATCTCTAGTTCGTATCCCCCCAGCTCGTCATATGATCAGTTTTTGAAGCCCATTCCAAATGCAACTTTTCAAGGTTTCAACATCAACATGTTCAAAAGTTTTGGAGAAGCCAACTTTGGGGGTGAATAATTTTCACATGCGACCTAATCAGGTCAAACACTCTTGCATACATGTTTAGGGTATATTCATCTACTAGTATGCGAAGTGGTGGTTCTTCAAGAAGTGATTTGATATTTTTTTCAAATCAGGGTTTGAAGGCTACTTAGGTTGTTTGAACATGCAGATTTAGAAAAGCCTAAGTAGGCAACTTTTCCACTGTATAACTTTTGCCTCGGACGTCATAGTGACGATTCATCGGATTCCTTAGATCCTATGTTTTTCAATCTATCAGTGTGTCGACTTGCAAGGTCTGATAATGTGTTTTGTTCAATTTTTAAAGCTCGTTTCTGGAGCTACACAGGTGTTTTGAGCAAAAGTCAAAGTTGCAGAAACATCAAATTTGGTGATCCCAAAGTCAATGTCCCGCTCCCAGTGCACATTTAGTCAACATATCAAAGCATGTTGAGCAGTTTAGTTGTTTGAAAACAAAAAAAAAATAGTTGGGCCCACTTTGGGGCCCGACTAAGGCTGATGCACAATGTGACTATTAAGGCTTCAAAAATTAAATATATATTATTTTTAATCAAATTGATTAAAATAATATTATATTTTAAATTTAATGAGGGGAAGTGTTTAAAAACATTTATTTGACCCATTGAAAGGAAAAATCAAAATTTAATAAATCATTTGGATTGATGAAGTGTCAAGGGATTAGGTTATTTCTCCAGAATATCTTCAATGGGAGTAGAATTTATTTCAAAATCACTTTAATAAGTGATTGGAAGGGGAAATCATCAAAATATGGTGGGCCCATGCTTTTAGGGAGAATTAAATAAATTATTTAATCTTTTCACAGTGGACCCCCTCCCAAATTCACGTGAATGTGGGGAAATAAATTGTATCTTCAACCTTGTCCTATGACCTAAAATTATGTCATTGCTATGCACTATGCAAAATGGAAAAGTTTTGGTGGGTTATGATGTGGAGAGACAATGAAAACATTACCCCGCATGAGCTGTTGAAGCTTTAATTTGAGGTGTGGGATAAGATCATGCAAGGCGAAGAGGTGAAATTCTTACCCCACACCACCCTGGGGGTAAGTCACGGACAGCATAGGATAAGGGATAACATCGTGAGCTTCTCCTCCCTTCTTACCCCATGCACAATTCTCAATGTAGCAACGGAGTTGCATGGTAAGTGCTCACAAAGAATTAAAAAAAAGGGTTTCTTATCCTACAAGATATAAGAGCAACTGAAGTGATAGCGCGGGATAAAGCCACAGGCAGTTGACAAAACAAATAATTATCCTGTGAGGTCCAAGGGAACAAAGTTTGGGCCTGCGAGATAAGAAAAGTAAAAGGAAGCCCATGTAGAATAAAAAATAGAGAATTCTAGGGTTTGTGGAGGAAGGCAGATTCATGGAAACCACACTCGCAGGAGAGGTGCAATATGTTTAGTGCAGAGGTCTGGAGTTTCTTGAGCTAATAGATACAACAATGTATGAGCTCCAATACATCTCCCAAGGCCGTCTCTTTTCTTTCTCCTGGCCGAATTGAGAAAGAATAGTGTGCACGGCGTTTGGAAAGATCATGATCTCCGTAGCAATGGAGTAAAAACATGCCAGCGGCCAATAGTAAAACCTAGTGTTTGGAGCATTGAGAGATAAGATTTTCATATGGAGAAATGGTATTGCTCGGAACCCATCCAGTGAAAGGATTAAAGAGATTGTGAAGGATCTTGTGGAGGGTATAACCCCATAATATGTTATGATTGCATAATGAACACCATGTTAACATCATCCCTACTTGTGCCTAGAAATAGTGAATTCTAAGAACCAGTTCTCACAACTCTCCATGGTATGAGCAGCATAGAATATGGAATAAGAAATTGACACCTATCAAAGCATAAATGGGGCTCTATAGATTGGGATGTCATGGTCAACTTATGCAAAATTTGGAATCACAGATGAGGGCGTAAGTTATTTTCAATACTTCAGAGCAATGCATCTCATGTAATATGATGGTTGCATGATCTACAATGAGAAAAATGTATGACAAGGAATTAGGAACTTTCTAGCAAATAATGTTGAAGCAAGTGCAAATTTGGACTCCATGATTCCTACTAAGTATCTTCTTTGGCTGCATTAACCACAAGTGAAGATGTGTGAGATAGAGGTATGTTCACGGATATGATTTAATGATATGTTAGGAACCATAATCTTCAAGCAAAACACAATGACTACAATGTCTCATTATAGCCTAAGTTTCTATGTCAAACAGAGAAAATCCACTTATACATAGGTGGTGTAGTGATTAACTATGTAATGGATCTCTAATATCTACCATGAAGAATTGTAAGGGGTTGGTTGATATAAGTTTGTTGATACCTATCTAATATGCCCAAATGGTGTCCAAGGGGCTGAAAGTGTGATTTCTCTTGTAAGAACAAATGTGTGAAAAGGTTATTTTCATCTGAGAAAAATTGCACAGGAAAGGGCTAAAATTTGTTCTACTACATAAAATATCACAGGGACAATATCTCATATGATTGGTCTTTGGAGAATTAATAAGCACAGGTGTTTGCACTTCAATGGATAAGACACTTGTAGATTCGAAGTTTGGAAAATGAAAGATATTTTAAGATGATGTGCATCATTAAAGACTTTTCACCTAAAAGTGAGATGTGTTGGCATTTGCATGAAGAATGCATTAATGAAATGTTTTGTTGTCATTGATGTCAATTGAAACCGATAATAATGTTGTTATAATGTTGTTTTATAACCGGTAGGTGAGTTTGTGGAGTGAACCGGTAAACCCTACCTGTTGATATGATAAAGCCTAACCGATGAAGTTTGTTATATTGGTTTATGATCTGATGATGAGCAATAATGATTATGACACATATGCATAATGTATGAGAAGAATTTCAAATAGTTTATGGCACGTTGAGATAATGGTTTTTATTTTGGGAATGAGCAAGTACATTGCATGTAATGAAAAACACGTGATGAGTTACTGAGTTCGATGAAGCGGTGATCAAGGAGCGGTTGAGGCTATCTTGAATGATGTGCAGAGATTGTTATGTAATCCAATGGCCATACCTGAACCGACTTGTTTGTAATCTCTATGAAAGAATTAGGTTTTTGTTGTGCTACCGACCTATTGATTTGTTTATAAGGTTGATGAGTTGTTTTATTTCAGATTTACAAAATTTCTAGTTGAGGTTGAGTGTGGTTGCCAAACCGGATGATGTATATGCAGTTTGTGTAAAGGCAGATATGAGCATGAAAAGGATCTAAACATGCAAGTGTAGTGCTATTCAAATAGATTAGCAAACCCCTGTTGTTTTCTAACAATTACAACAGTAAAATCTCCTAATCGGGTAAGCTCTAACAAGCTTAGTGTTATTCAAATCCTCTAACCAGGTGGTCCATTAGATTGGATTTCAAATCCTCTACCGAGGTTACTCCTTATAGGGTATTTCTTTTAATAGGGCATTATAATCAATCCCTTAATCAGGTGGTCCCTAACAAGATCTATTCTTAACAGGACTTTTTATAAAAGATTTAACAGGCTTGGCTTCTAACAAGGCGAACTTCAGAAGAGTTCAGAATACTTATGGGTATTCATCCCCACCATGGTTTTTCCCATTTGGGTTTCCACGTCAAAAATATTGTGTCAAGTGGTGAATTTTTTTGTGGTTATGTTTACTTTGGTTGAATTGCTTAACTGCTTAATCCACTTTGATATGTTATGTTAACCGACAGCAATCTGAAATGAGGTTTTACTTATGTCAGTAAAGTATTTATATGTTTATGAGTTTCAAGTTGTTTACTATTAATCTATTATAGCAATCAACCAGTTTATCTTGACAGTGATATTGCATTTACAGTTCAGTGGTTTAACTTGTCAGTTTAGAGTTTTCTTTGAGAGGTTGATTCTCAGATTGGTGAAAGAAATTTTATATCAGTTTTCTATCTACTGATTCACCCCTGCCCCCCTCTTAGTAGTTGACCGGATCCTTATTCTTTCATCATAACTATTAGGTCCCGGAGACAAGTGAGAGGGCGGCGAGTGAATTAGTTGTCAAATAAATTCAAACCAAAAACAACTTAACCAACTTAATATTGAATAACAGTAAAGTAGTCTTTTATATCGGTTGATAGTTTTATCAGTTAATTGCAATACCGGTAAAGATTAATGCATGAAACAAAAGATAAATTCATCCACAATACATAACACCAATATTTGTACATGGAAACCCTATAAGGGGAAAAACCACGGTGAGAAACCTTACCCACAATCAGATAATACTACTATAGATAATAAGTGTATACAAATGGGGTCTGCACATATAGAAAGGCCAAGTGCCTAGAGCTCACTGCTCAAACACAAAATAGGAGTCCCACTGACTACAATTGGATGGTTAAATCCAATAAGGATGTACTGCTCAAAATAGCATCTTCATATGTTGGATTCAGTACTGGTGTAGTTTTGATATGCTTTCACAAAAAAATTGCTTCACCTTCAAATGAAATCTGCATGTATAGCTCTGCTTATTCTCGCATATACCTTCACACAATTCTTCTTCACATTCGGCATTCGATTTTACAAATAAGATCTTTCATTTATATCATAACCTAGGACCAATTTTAGTAAGTCAGCTCTAAAGGATATTACAATAAAATCAATTTACAATTAAAATAATATCTGATGTAATAACTGATACAACATGTCGGCTTGATGCATTTACAACAATAATAAATCATCTCCATAGTGTGCCATAATGATTTGGAAAAGATAATCCTGCCGGTGTATAACCTGGACCAGTTTGCCGGTAACAACAAATATGCTAATACGAATATGCCAGTAAACAAATCATAAAAACAAAGTGTCCAAACGATGTCTTCAACATAACCAAGTGTTTTTCATGCCATTCCAAGTGTCGGTGATCATTATATCCTGCTAGTGTACTAGATACAGGTGACTATGCAAGATTCATTTGCTTGCCGATGAATGTTGTTGATTCTCTAAAGTGCCAGAGTTGATAAGGTTTAGTAGGTGTTGACATCAATGACAAAACCATACCAAAATACCAACAATCTCTCCCTTTGGCATTGATGGCAACATAAGATGGAAAAACCATCAAAGTGCCAAAATGGAAATGCCAAATACCAAAAGCCAACAAAAGCCAACAATCTCCCAAAACAGATCATAACCAGAAATTAAAAATTCAGATATAAATAATCTCTCCCAAAGTAACAATCTCTCCCCCTGAGAGTGACATGTGTTTCCTTGTGTTTTTCCATACCAATCTCTCCCCCTTTGCAATCAATTGCCAAAGTAAAAACATTTTTCAGATACAAAATACCAACCAATTCAGTATACCAACTACTCCCTCTAAGAAGTAGCTTCCTCATCAAAGCTGGAGTAAAAGATTTCTCTGTTAACTCTACCGGTTGATGACAAACATCAACTTCCTAAGTCTCTACCGGTGGGGGTATGACCCCAAGCTGATCTCTAAGATATTCAAAAGTCTCCTTAGGTAGAGGTTTAGTGAAAATATCTACAATCTGCTCTTTAGTATTCACATAAACCAGTTTTATTTCTTTTGCTTCAACATTCTCCCTTAGAAAATTCAGTTTGATAGAAACATCTTTGGTTTTGGAATGTAGTACAGGATTCTTAGATATATCAATTGCTGCAGTGTTATCACAATAGATAGTAATAGGTTCCTTGCATTTTACCTTTATGTCTTTCAACATTTGTTTAAGCCATAGTACCTGTGTACAGTTAGTTGTTGCTGCAACATATTCTGATTTTGCTGTTGATAAGGATGTACAACTTTGTTTCTTACTCAACCAAAAAACTAGTCTTCTTCCAAGAAAAAATGCTCCTCCGGTGGTTCTTTTTCCATCATCCATATCTCCTGCCCAATTTGCATCTGTGTATGCACATAATTCAAAGTATTCATCTCTAGGATACCATAATCCAAGATTTGTTGTGCCTTGCAAGTACCAAAAAATCCCTTTTACTGTTGATTCATGATTTTCTCGAGGATTACTCTGAAATCTTGAAACAATACATACTGCATTCATGATATTAGGTCTTGTTTGTATTAAATACAGTAAACCTCCTATCATAGATTTGTATCTAGTCAGATTAATAGGTATAGATTCATCCCTTTGTGATAATTTGTCATTTGTAGTCATAGGTGTTCTTACCGGTTTAGAGTTCTCCATCCTAAATTTCTTTAATAACTCCTTCAAGTACTTGGATTGACTCAAGAATATACCTTTATTAGTCTGTGAAATCTGCAATCCTAAAAAGAATTTTATTTCTCCAATCATAGACATTTCAAATTCTTGCTGCATTTCAATAGAAAATTATTTACATAATCCATCTTCTCCTCCAAAGATTATATTATCAACAAAAACTTCTATAACCAAGATGTCATCATTTATCACTTTATAATATAAGTTGTTGTCAGCATTACCTTTATAAAAACCAATCTTCAAAAGATACTTATCCAATCTTGCATACCAAGCTCTTGGACCTTGCTTCAACCCATACAAAGCTTTCCTTAACCTGCAAACCATATCTTTGTTATCTGTCAAAGAAAATCCATCAGGTTGTTCAATGTAAACTTCTTCTTCAAGGTCTCCATTCAGAAATGCACATTTAATATCCATTTGATATACTTTGTAGTTCTTATGTGCTGCAAAAGCCAAAAATAATTTGACTGCCTCAATTCTAGCTACCGGTGCAAAGGTCTCATTATTATCAATGCCCTCTTTCTGAGAATATCCCTTACACACTAGTCTTGCTTTATTTCTAATTACCTTACCATCTTCATTAAGTTTGTTTCTGAATACCCATTTGGTTCCAATTACATTTTTATCTTTAGGCCGGGGAACTAATGTCCAAGTGTTATTCTTCTCAATTTTCTCTAACTCTTCTTCCATAGCTTTAATCAAGTATTTATCTTCACATGCCTCATTAATTGATGATGGTTCAATTTGAGAAATAAGACATACCTCTTCATTTTCCAATCTTCCTCTTGTCATAACTCCTTTATACTTGTTTCCAATTATCTAATCTTCAGAGTGATTCAGTCTTACATACTAGGGTGTCTTCATTTGTTGTTGTTCCTCAATTACTGTGGAATTTTTAGATGATACCGGTGTAACTAGATCTTCATTCTGTACCGGTGGGTTCAGTGTAGGTTCATTTGTCAGAATTTCTATTGCCGGTTCAGAATCTATATACCTTGAAGTTCCTCTGAATTGTTCATCAATCTTCACATTTGTACTCTCAATAGTTTTCTGCAATCTTTTGTTAAAACATCTATATGGCTTACTCTTAGATGAATAACCAAGAAATATTCCTTCATCACTTCTAGGATCAAATTTCCCAATATACTCATCTCTTCTAATATAGCATTTACTTCCAAATATTCTAAAATATTTAAGAGTAGGAGTAATACCAAACCATAGTTCATGAGGGGTCTTACCAGTTTCACCTTTGATGTGAACTTTATTGAATGTATAGACTATTGTACTTACTGCCTCTCTCCAATACACATGTGGTAGATTTGCTTTTGATAACATACTTCTTGCTACATCCAAGATAGTTCTATTTTTCCTTTCAACAAATCCATTCTGTTGTGGTGTCTGGGGTGCTGATAGTTGTCTTCTAATTCCATTCACTTCACAGAATGTATTAAATTCCTTAGATGTAAATTATCCTCCTTGATCTGATCTCAGACATTTGATTTTCTTACCGGTTTCATTTTCTACCATTGCTTTGAACAGTTTGAACTTTCCAAGTGCTTCTGATTTTTCTCTCAGAAAAGTAACCCAACACATTCTAGAGTAGTCATCAATGATTAACATGAAATATCTATCACCTTGCAAACTTTTAGTTCTAGCTGGACCACATAAATCAGTATGGATTAATTCAAGAGCATTATTTGATTTTTCTGGAATACTTTTAAAAGTGGCTCTAACTTGTTTTCCAAATTGACATTCCTTACATACTATATTGTGAGGTTTGACAATTTTAGGTAAATCTCTAACTACCTTAGTAGTATTGATTTTTACCATGCAATCAAAGTTTACATGACAAAGTCTATTATGCCATATCCAACTTTCATCAATATGTGCAATCAAGCATGTCTTTTCATTGTTATTCAAACGAAAGATATTACCTTTAGTTTGATTACCAGTTGCAATTTCCAAACCAATTATGTTCATGATTTTGCATTTTCCATTTTTGAATTGTAACTGAAATTCTTTTTCAACTAATTGACCAACACTTAAAAGATTATGCTTTAAACCTTCAACATAGTAAACATTGTCATTATTATGCTTTCCATCAAGAGATATTGTACCTTTACCTTTGATCAGACAAGCTTTATCATCTCCAAATCTCACTAGACCACCATTATATTCTTGAAAGTTCAAGAATTTACCTTTATCTCCTATCATATGATGTGAACATCCTGAGTCAATGATCCATTCATCCTTTACTTCAACTTTAGCTGCCAAGGCCTGCTCTACCGGTTGGTCTTCTGTTATAGCAACAAACCCATCCATTGTCTATCGGATCCTCATCAGAATCATCAGTCACTCCTTCATTGGCAAGATAACAAGATTAGTCTTTATTCTTCTTAAATCTGTATCTCTGATATTCTTGAAGGATAAAACATAAGCATTTAGTAAATTTAAGGCATTCAAGGCCTTAGCTAAAAAGGAGAGTGGTAAGAAAATAAAGTGTCTGAGGACTGATCAAGGCGGTGAATTCACTTATGTGGAATTCACTAGATATTATCAATAAAATGGTATCAAATGGCATCTTTTTGCATCGAGGACACCACAGCAGAATGGTATTGCAGAGAGGAAAAACTAGTCAGTTGTTGAACCTACTAGAATGATGTTGATACAAGGAGGTGTAGCGAAAACTTTCTGGAGAGAAGTTGTGAGCACAACTATCTACACTATGAACCTGATTTTGGTAAAAAGAGGTAAGGATAAGACTCCTTATGAATACTAGTATGGTAGATCACCTAATGTCAGTTATTTTAAGATATTTGATAGTAAATGTTTTATTAAGAGAGGTGACTATGTTAGTAAGTTTGAGGCTAAAAGTGATGAAGGTATATTTCTTGGTTACTCTGCCAAGAGTAAGGCCTACAAATATTACAACAAACAGACACAGAGAATCATTGAGAGTGTTTATGTTCAAGTGGATGAGTTTCTTGAAGTCTTAGGGGAAACTAGTGTGGATAAAAAGGATGAAGATCATTGCATTTTGTTTTGGAACCAAGACCGGTGAAGCCTGAAACTAGTAAAGAGAATGTTGTTGTACCAATTCAATCAGAATAGGTAGAGTCAGAAGAAGATGATGATAATGAATAAGAAGAACCTGAAGATAATGATCATATTATTCTGAGGTATGTGATACTCAATCACAGTCCTAACCAGATTATTGGAGATAAGGATGTTGGAGTGTTAACCAGAAGAAGAATTAGAGAGAATTCTTGCATGATCTCCACTATTGAGCCTAGAACTCCTAAGGAAGCATTTGGAGATGATCATTGGATTAAATCTATGGAGGAGGAGCTTGATCAAATTGAGAAGAAGAATACATGGACCCTAGTACCCATACTAGTGAATAAAAATGTGATAGGTACTAAGTGGGTATTGAGGAACAAGCTGAATGAAGATGGTATAGTAGTCTGAAACAAAGCTAGATTGGTTTGCAAAGGTTATGCATGTGAAGAAGGAGAAGATGATGGTGAGACTTTTGCACCAGTTTCTATACTGGAAGGTGTCATGACTTTACTTGCATTTGCAGCACATAAGGGATTCAAATTATATCAGATGGATGTGAAGTCAACATTTTTTAATGGAATACTAGAAGGAGTATACATTGAGCAGCCAGTTGGTTATGCTTTGACTGATGAAAAATGCATGGTATACAAATTGCGCAAGGCACTATATGGGTTAAAACAAGCACCAAGAGCATGGTATGACAGGCTTCATTCAAAACTGATGAAGATAGGTTTTCAGAGAACCAGTGAAGATAGCAACATATACCTCAAATTTGAAGGAGACAAGATACTGGTTAGTGAAGTGTTTGTAGATGATATCATATTCGAAGGCAATGATGACATGAGCCATGACTTTGTAAATGTCTCTAGTGGGAAAGATAAAAAATTTCATAGACTTGCAAATACAACAAATGAAGAGTGGTATTTTCATCACACAATCTAAGTATGTGAAAGAGGTATTAAAGATATTTGGTATGAGTGACTGTAAACCAGTGTGGACACGAATGATTACAGGATGTAAACTGTCTAAGGAAGATGATGCCACATTTGTTGATGAAAAGGAGTACAGGTCAATGATTGGGAAATTGCACTATGTTGTTCACAACAAAGCAAATATAGCTCATGCAGTTGGTCTAGTTGCTAGATTTCAGAAGAATCCAAAGGAAACACATTTGATAGAAACCAAGAGGATATTTAGATATTTGAAAGGTACTATTGACTATGGATTATGGTATCCATATGCAAGTAACTTTGACTTGAAGGTGTATACAGATGCAGACTGGGCAGGTAATGTTGATGGTAGGAAAAGCACAACTAATGGAGCATTCTTGCTTGGAGGAAGACTTGTTTCATGGAGTAGCAAAAACAAGAGTTGTATATCACAGTCTACTGTTGAAGCTGAGTATGTTGCAGCTTATATGAATTGTACCTAGGCTATTTGGATGAGGCACATTCTGGAAGGTTTCAAGATGAAGTTTTTAGAACCTATAAAGATCTTATGTGACAATAATAGTTCCATAAATATTTCCAAGAACCCTATTTTGCACACACGAACCAAGCATATCGAATTGAAGTATCATTTCTTGAGGGAAAAAGTGCAGAGTAAATATGTGATATTGGAGCATGTTTCTACCAAGGAGAAGCTTGCACATATCTTTACTAAACCTCTGCCTAAGATTACTTTTGAGTATCTTAGAAGTGAGCTAGGGGTTGTACCCCTCCATGAGGTCAACTAAGCATGATGTAGAGTACATCAGTCCTTAAGCTACTTGCAAAATTTTATAGAGAGAAGGTCTATAGCTAGTTACCAGCTAAAGACAAGGAGAGTACATGGTAAAATGTAAACCAGGATTCCTATTCACAATCATAGAAATCAATGATATTGATATTTGTATTGCCATCAATGTCAAAGGGGGAGATTGATGGCATTTGCATGAAGATTGTATTAATGAAGTGTTGTATTGTCATTGATGTCAATTGAAATTTTTAATGATGTTGTTATAATGTTGTTTTGTAACTGGTAGGAAGAGCTAGTGAAGGGAACTGTAATCGGTAGGTGAGTTTGTGGAGTGAAACGATATTGCTAAGTATTTGAGAGTTGAACCGGTATACCCTACCTGTTGATATGATAAACCCTAACTGATGAAGTTTGCTATATTGGTTTATGATCTAGTGATGAGCAGTAATGATTATGACACGTATGCATATTGTATGAGAAGAGTTTCGAACAGTTTTTGGCACGTTGAGATGATGGTTTTTATCTTGGGAATGAGAAAGTATGTTTCATGTAATGCAAAACATGTGATGAGTTACTAAGTTCGATGAAGTAGTGATCAAGGAGCGGTCAAGGCTATCTTGAATGATGTGCAGAGATCGTTAAGTAATCCAATGGTCATACTTTAACCAACTTGTTTGTAATCTCTATGAGAGAATTAGGTTTTTTTTGTGTTACCAACCTATTGATTTTTTTATAAGGTCGATGAGTTATTTTGTTTCAGAGTTGGCAAATTTCTATTTGAGGTTGAGTGTGGTTGCCAAACTGGATGATGTATCTGTAGTTTGTGTAAAGGTAGATAGGAGCATGAAAAGGATCTAAACAAGCAAGTGTAGTGCTATTCAAATAGATCAGAAAACCCCTGTTGTTTTCTAACAATCGTAGTAGTAAAATCCCCTAACCGGATAAGCTCTAACAAGCTTAGTGTTATTCAAATCCTCTAACCAGGTGGTCCATTAGCTTGGATTTCAAATCCTCTACTGAGGTTACTCTTTACAGAGTATTTCTTTTAATAGGGCATTATAGTCAATCCCTTAACCGGGTGGTTCCTAACAGGATTTGTTCTTAATAGGAATTTTTATAAAAAACTTTAATAGGCTTGGCTCCTAACAAGGTGAACTTCAGAAGAGTTCAAAATACTTGTGGGTATTCATCCCCACCGTGGTTTTTCCCATTTGGGTTTCCACGTCAAAAATATTATGTCAAGTGGTGAATATTTTTGTGGTTATGTTTACTTTGGTTGAATTGCTTAACTACTTAATCCACTTTGATATGTTATGTTAACTGGCAGCAATCTAAAATGAGGTTTTAATTATGTTAGTAAAGTATTTGGATGTTTGTGAGTTTCAAGTTGTTTACTGTTAATCTGTTATAACAGTCAACTAGTTTATCTTGACACTGATCTTGCATTTATAGTTCAGTGGTTTAACTTGTCAGTTTAGAGTTTTCTTTGAGAGGTTGATTCTGAGATTGGTGAAAGTTTATATGAGTTTTCTATCTACTAGTTCATCCCCCCCCCTCTCAGTAGTTGACTGGATCCTTATTATTTTGTCATACCATCAAGATGCTCCCATTGAAGTGGTATGCAGATAGTGACAGAGGTTGATTGCACATGAAACATAAAATGGGGTTACTTTTTAACCAAAGAGTCTACATCTAAGAAGTTTTTGCACAAAAAACAATTTATTTTGCAAAAGGGCAAAATCTAGAATAGAATCTTCACTGTTATCCAAAGATGAAAGTAAAATGTTTTCAAAAGTCAAGACATATGAAGTACGCAGAAAATTGTTTTCTTTTCAAAGCAGCATTTTTGTTACAAAGGTAATATCTTGGTAAAGTTGGGATTTTGTTACCCTGAAGAGCAAGATTACTTACCCAGAAAGTGAATTACCAAAGCTAGGCATTTTCAGTCAGAAATGTGAAAATAGTGAGGTCATAATGTAAGATTTTTTTACTCAGTGAGCAGAAAGTAAGAGTTTCATTTTATCCAAGGGGGATTGTTTTCTCTCGATTAGAGCAGAAAAATCTATGCAGAAGTGATTTTCATCAAAAGGGGTGATTTTTTGCCATTTTTGAACAATTGAAAAGATACAATTGAAAGTCAGAGATGACTTTCACATAAGGGGGAATTTTTCAGTTTTGAAGGAAGAGAAGGAAAGGGGAGATTTTTCAATCAGAATTGATAGTGGCTTAAAATGGTTAAATTTGGCAAGTGAACAAAAGTGAGTGTGACAAGTGCAGCAAAGGAGGCATTTTTTTTGTATTTTTGAAATTTCCAGCAAGTAGTCACAGGTGTAGTTTTGGCAATTTTTGAAGGAAGAGTAGGCTTCAGAAGTACAGATTTCAAGATTTGAAGAAAGGTCTCTTTCTGAGATTCTTTTAGGGTTTCATTAGTTTTTTATTCTCTTTCGTGTATATCTCTCTCTCTTCTTCTCAATTCTAAAGGAATTCTTAATGTAATCTTCATTCTGGAAGCAAGGGTTCCATGCATGTATAGTGCAAGTTTTAATACCAGTTAGAGTTTTCTTTCAGTTTGTAGTTTTTAATGTTTTAAACATTTTGTAAACTAAATACAAATAGTTTCAAAGGTTTTATTTGCAGCCCTCTCTCTTATGTATGCTCTATTTTATGAAATGAAATGATCAAGGATATTTTGTTTTGTCCCTACAAGTCAGTTGCATATCTTGTTGTTTGCTTCTCTTCAAGGAAGAGATTAATTTGTTTATTCAAGGTATAGAAATAGTGTTGTGTACATGTGAGATTCTCAGGTATGGCTGGCGGTGAAATTAAAAGATAGAATGTTGGTGTAATACATTAACATTTCAAGCTCGAAGGTTGCATGTTACCCTGTTTGGATGTTAAATCTGTATATTGTGAAGTTAATTATGTTGCCCATACAAGGTATTGGTCATGGAGTGTTAGGTCCCGGAGACAAATGAGAGGGGGGATGAATCAGTTGTCAAATAAATTCAAACAAAATAATTTAATCTACTTATTGCTAGATACCGGTAAACCAGTCTTTTATACTGATGGACAGTTTTATCAGATAATTGCAATACCGGTAAAGATTAATGCACGAAACAAAAAGACAAAGTCATCCACAATGCTTACCACCAATATTTGTACATGGAAACCCTGTAAGGGGAAAAACCACGATGGGAAACCTTACCCATAATCAGATGATACTACTACAGATAGTAAGTGTATACAAATGGAGTCTGCACATGTAGAAAGGCCAAGCGCCTAGACCTCACTTCTCAAACACAAAATAGGAGTCACATTGACTACAATTGGAAGCTTAAATCCAATAAGAATGTACTTCTCAAAATAGCATCTTCATATGTTGGATTCAATACTGATGTAGTTCTGATATGCTTTCTCAAAAACCTTGCTTCACCTTCAAATGATGTCTGCGTGTATAGCTCTTCTTAATCTCACATATACCTTCTCAAAAAACTTCTTCGCATTCCACACCCAATCTTACAAAAAGGATCTTACATTTATATCATAACCTAGGACCAATTTTAGTAGGTCGGCTCTAAAGGATATTACAATAAAATCAATTTACAAATGAATTAATGCCCGATGCAATAATCGATTCAACATGTTGTCTTAATGCATTTACAACAATAATAAATCATCTCCATAGCATGTCATGCTGATTTGGAAAAGATAAACCTATCGGTGTATAACCTGGACCTATTTGTCAGTAACAGCAAATATGAATATACCAATAATCAAATCTCTAAGACAAAGTGTCCAAACGATGTCTTCGACATAACCAAGTGTTTTCCATGCCATTACAAGTGTCAGTGATCATTATATCTTGCTGGTGTACCAGATACCAGTGATTGTGCATGAGTCATTTGCTTGTCGGTGAATGTTGGTGATTCTCCAAAGTGCCAGAGTTGATAATTGTTAGTAGGTGTTGACATCAATGACAAAACCATACCAAAATACTTTGTTTCTCACTCAACCAAGAAACTAGTCTGGTTCCAAGAAAAAATGCTCCTTCGGTGGTGCTTTTTCTATCATCCATACCTCCTGCCTAATTTGCATCTGTGTATGCACATAATTCAAAGTTTTCATCTCTAGGATAACATAATCCAAGATTTGTTGTGCCTTGCAAGTACCGGAAAATTCTTTTTACTACTAATTCATGATTTTCTCGAGGATTACTCTGAAATATTGAAACAATACATACTACATTCATGATATCAGGTCTTGTTTGTGTTAAATACAGTAAACCTCCTATCATAGATTTGTATCTAGTTGGATTAACAGGTGTAGATTCATCCCTTTGTGATAATTTGTCATTTGTAGTCATAGGTGTGCTTACCGGTTTAGAGTTCTCCATCCCAAATTTCTTTAATAACTCCTTCAAGTACTTGGATTGACTCAAGAATATACCTTTATCAGTCTATGAAATCTACAATCCTAAAAAGAATTTTATTTCTCCAATCATAGACATTTCAAATTCTTGATGCATTTCAATAGAAAATTCTTTACATAATCCATCTTCTCCTCCAAAGATTATATCATCAACAAAACCTTCTATAACCAAGATGTCATCATTAGTCACTTTATAATATAAGTTGTTGTCAGCATTACCTTTATAAAAACCAATCTTCAAAAGATATTTATCCAATCTTGCATACTAAGCTCTTGGAGCTTGTTTCAATCCATACAAAGCTTTCCTTAACCAGCAAACCATATCTTTGTTATTTGTCAAAGAAAATCAGTCAAGTTGTTCAATGCAAACTTCTTCTTCAAGATCTCCATTCAGAAATGCACATTTAATATCCATTTGATATACTTTGTAGTTCTTATGTGCTGCAATAGCCAAAAATAATCTAACTGCCTCAATTCTGGCTACCGGTGCAAAGGTCTCATTATAATCAATTCCTTCTTTCTGAGAATATCCCTTACACACTAGTCTTGCTTTATTTCTGATTACCTTACCATCTTCATTAAGTTTTTTTCTAAATACCCATTTGGTTCCGATTACATTTTTATCTTTAGGCCGGGGAACTAATGTCCAAGTGTTATTCTTCTCAATTTGTTCTAATTCTTCCTCCATAGCTTTAGTCCAATATTTATCTTCACATGCCTTGTTAAATGATGATGGTTCAATTTGAGAAATAATGCATACCTCTTCATTTTCCAATCTTCCTCTTCTCATAACTCCTTTATACTTATTTCCAATTATCTGATCTTTAGAATGATTCAGTCTTACATACAGGGGTGTCTTTGTTTGTTGTTGTTCCTCAGTTACTGTGGAATTTTTAGATGATATCGGCGTAGCGGGATCTTCATTCTATACCGGTGGATTCAATGTAGGTTCATTTGTTAGAATTTTTGTTGCCAGTTCAAAGTCTATATAGCTTGAAGTTCCTCTGAATTGTTCATCAATCTTCACATTTGTACTCTCAACAATTTTTTGCAATCTTTTGTTATAACATCTATATGCCTTGCTCTTAGATGAATAACCAAGAAATATTCCTTCATCACTTCTAGGATCAAATTTGCCAATATACTCATCCCTTCTAATATAGCATTTACTTCCAAAAATTCTAAATATTTAAGAGTAGGAGTAATACCAAACCATAGTTCATCAGGAGTCTTACTGGTTTCACCTTTGATGTGAGCTTTGTTGAATGTATAGACTGATGTACTTACTACCTCTCTCCAATATACATGTGGTAGATTTTCTTCTGATAACATACTTCTTGCAGCATCCAAGATAGTTCTATTTTTCCTTTCAACCACTCCATTTTGTTGTGGTGTCTGAGGTGCTGATAGTTGTCTTCTGATTCCATTCACTTTACAAAATGCATTAAATTCCTTAGATGTAAATTCTCCTCCTTGATGTTATCTTAGACATTTAATTTTCTTACCGGTTTCATTTTCTACCAGTGCTTTGAACAGTTGTAACTTCCCAAGTGCTTCTGATTTTTCTCTCAGAAAAGTAACCCAACACATTCTAGAATAGTCATCAATGGTTAGCATGAAATATCTATCATCTTGTAAAATTTTTGTTCTAGTTGGACCACATAAATCAGTGTGAATTAAGTCAAGAGCATTATTGAATTTTTCTGGAATACTTTTAAAGGTGGCTCTAACTTGTTTTCCAAATCTATATTCCTTACATATTGTATTGTGAGGTTTGACAATTTTAGGTAAATCTCTAACTGCCTTAGTAGTGCTGATTTTTACCATGCAATCAAATTTTACATGACAGAGTCTCTTATGCCATAGCCAACTCTCATCAATATGTGCAATCAAGCATGTATTTTCATTGTTATTCAAATGAAAGATATTACCTCTAGTTTTATTACCGGTTGCAATTTCTAAACCAGTTCTATTCATGATTTTGCATTTTCCATTTTTGAATTGTAACTAAAATCCTTTCTCAACTAATTGACCAACACTTAAAAGATTATTCTTTAAACCTTCAACATAGTAAACATTGTTAGTATTATGCTTTCCATCAAGAGATATTGTACCTTTACCTTTGATCAGACAAGCTTTATCATCTCTAAATCTCACTAGACCTCCATTATATTCTTGAAAGTTCAAGAATTTACCTTTATCTCCTATCATATGATGTGAACATCCCGAATCAATGATCCATTCATCCTTTACTTCAACTTTAGCTACCAAGGCCTGCTCTACCGGTTGGTCTTCTATTATAGCAACAAAAACCCATCCATTGTCTATGGGATCCTCATCAGAATCATCAGTCACTCCTTCATCAGCAAGATAACAAGATTAGTCTTTATTCTTCTTAAATCTGTATCTCTGATATTCAGGGTTAGGCTTGTATGTTCTTCTAGCTTCTTCTCTTAGTCTAGCATGTCTATCAGGGCATCTTGAAGCCATGTGACCAATCTTATTATAATTAAAACATTTAAAGGGTGCTTTACCTTCATACTTACTTCCAACTGGACCTTTAGGCATTTTCTTTGCAAATAGTGCTTCAAGTTCTTCAAGTTCTTCAAGTTCTTCATTTTCTTTCCTACGTTCTTCAAGTTCTCTTGCATAAAAGGCTTTCCAATCAGATTTGTTAAATGATGATGCAGGTGATGTTGATGCTTTAAAGGCTAAATCTGTCTTTATAGTAGCAATAGGACCAATTTCCTCAATTTCAAAGGCTAAAAGTTTTCCAATTAATGTATCTCTAGTTACTGATGTATTAGGCATTGTTCTTAACTCATTTATAGCAGTGACTTTCATTTTATATGCTTGTGGAAATCCTCTTATAACTTGTGAAACAACTTCATCTTCACTTAAGGTTCCTCCACAACATTTTCATACCTGACCCGGAGGCTTTCAAGCTTTGCAATTTTGACTATGGAAACTCCTTCATTCAGTGTTTCCAAATGATCCCAAATAGCTTTAGCAGTGGACCTATCTGATAATCCCATGATTTGTTGATTGGTTAATGTGCTCAAAAGTGCTTCTCTGGTTTTGCAATCATTTTCTTCATCTTTCCCCAAGGTAGGTGGATTAGGATGACCGTGAGTAGGAGCAGTATAGCCAATCTTTGTAACTTCCCAGATGTCCTTTCCAATGCAATTTAAATGTGTCTCCATTCTGATCTTCCATATGCCATAGTTGGTTCCATCAAGTTTAGAACTGTCCTTCCTGAAGTAGTTAGTAGACATTGGATCTCCTCAAGTTGTTAAACTTCTGCAAAAGAGGACTAAGCTCTGATACCAATTGTTAGGTCCCAGAGACAACTGAGAGAGGGGGGGGTGAATCAGTTGTCAAATAAATTCAAATAAAACAATTTAATCTACTTATTCCTAGATACCCGTAAACCAGACTTTTATATTGGTGAGCAGTTTTATCAGATAATTGCAATACCAGTAAAGATTAATGCATGAAATAAAAAAGACAAAGTCATCCACAACGCTTACCACCAATATTTGTGAGTGGAAACCCTGTAAGGGGAAACACCATGGTGGGAAACCTTACCCACAATTAGATGATACTACTACAGATAGTAAGTGTATACAAATGGGGTTTACACATGCAAAAATGCCAAGCGCCTAGAGCTCACTACTCAAACACAAAATAGGAGTCACACTGACTACAATTGGATGGTTAAATCCAATAAGAATGTACTGCTCAAAATAGCATCTTCATATGCTTGATTCAATACCGGTGTAGTTCTGATATGCTTTCTCAAAAACCTTGCTTCACCTTCAAATGATGTCTGTGTGTATAGCTCTTCTTAATCTCGCATATACCTTCTCACAAAACTTCTTCGCATTCCACACATGATCTTACAAATAAGATCTTACATTTATATCATAACATAGGACCAATTTTAGTAGGTCAACTCTAAAGGATATTATAATAAAATCAATTTACAAATGAATTAATGCCCAATGCAATAACTGATTCAACATGTCGGCTTAATGCATTTACAACAATAATAAATCATCTGCATAGTGTGCCATGCTGATCTGGAAAAGATAAACCTGTCGGTGTATAACCTGGACCTATTTGCCAGTAACAACAAATATGAATATACCAATAATCAAATCTCCAAGACAGTGTCCAAACGATGTCTTCGACATAACCAAGTGTTTTCCATGCCATTCCAAGTGTCGGTGTACCAGATACCGGTGACTATGCATGAGTCATTTGCTTGCCGGTGAATGTTGTTGATTCTCCAAAGTGCCAGAGTTGATAAGTGTTAGTACGTGTTGACATCAATGACAAAACCATACCAAAATACCAACATGGAGTTGTTTTCAGTTTTCAGAATATTTTCATAATCAAAATCTCTTTTACTTTCTGCATTAGGAGTAAGATTAGTGTAGAAAACCCCCCTCTGCAATCAAGTGCATACATGCTTAGAAACTAAGGTTAAAGCCAAAAACATGAGTTCATCCATCTTCCTTAGTACATTTTCATTGAGATGATCTACTGTAAGTTATAGTGTCTTGAGTGTCATGAAGCTGAAAGTTATTAGACATTGAATAGGTTCACCCACCTTGGTCTCACAGAGCCAAAAGTGCAGGAGATCTCGGTCATTGTGACTGAATATCGTTCATTGGCCAAATCCTTCCCCGAGTTTGTTGATGAGTTAGTGGAAATTCCTCTAGGACTCAGGGATTGTTGGTTTTGACCCCAATAGGTTCCCCAAAATTGGTGGCATCTTACACTCCTTTTGATATTTCTTCGCACTCCTTATCTTCTTCATCTCTCTTTCTTCTAGTTTGTCATGATTATTTATGTAAGATCATACTCCCGCTAAAGTAGGGACTAAATGCAGCATCCTAAAATTGTACCCTTTTCAATTTTGACCGCATTTACGGACCTTGCTTTAGTATTCTCATTATCATGCTTGATCAAGACCTATTTATGCCTCTACCATGCAATAAACATCATATTTTCATCTTGTACCTTACTGGGACCCCTTAACCCTGACCCTATTTGGGGTACAACCAATGCGTGGCACCTTGGTCCTTACTAGGACCATGGCACTGTTACTACTTATTATAGTTGCCATTAGTTTTATATCCAAAGTCATTCTATATACTCTAGTTGGTTACTATTACCGAAACATTCAATCAATATGCACAGAATAGTCGGTTATAGAAGAAAGTAGTCACAGAGCCCAGTATTCACCGAGTTGTCTACCGAGTAACATTCCATGTCTACCAAGTAGAAACAATGATACACTGAGTTGATATACATCGAGTGAATCGTGTTACCAGATTCATTGAATCTAGACACACATGGGAAAATGTGTTACAAGATTGAGGAACAAAGAACCGTTATCACATTGGAAATTGCACTTAAAGATTTTGTATGATTTTGAGGTCATCTATCCAATGAACTATTTTTTATGGTTATTCATTCGATAAATCATGTTTGTAAGATCGAAGCAATGAACCTAATCACCAACATAAGATATCTATTTACACAGCATGAATTGAGGATCAAAATATATGAAAAAAAAGAAGAGATGAATGTGTGTGAAGCAAGACACATGTGACAGATAAGGAAGCACTAAGTGTTATGACTGTTATAGAGACACAAAGGTCACCGAGAAGGATTTTAGAGAACAGTCAAAGAACAGAGTAAACATAAGGGTTTACCAAGTTACTTTATGGGTTACCCAGGTATGCTATAAGCAAGGTAATCTCATTTTGAGCACATAGAATCTACTATAACATTCCATATGTAAAGTTGCAGATATTTGTAAAGATTTTATTGTAATATTTTGAAGTTGTAAGAGAAACCTTTAATAGGGTAAAAGACTCTAACAAAGTCTATAAATTGTAAAGCCTTTAACCAGGTGCAACAGTTAGAATAAGTGTTGTAAAATCCTTTAGCAAGGTAGATCTAATGATCTTGATACTCCTAACAGGGTAAGCTATCAGAAATAGTTGAGCATGTAGCTCTAACCGAGCAACCTTTATTATTGCAGTAGTGAAGTTGTGGGTGCCATCCCCACCACATTTTTTCTCTCTAACCAAGAGTTTCCGCGTAACCAAAATATATTATGGAGTGAATCATGTATGATTGTTATTTATTTGTTTTAGCTTTATGTTATGTTATAGCAGTTTGTGGTTTATGCATAACAGTGAAGATATTGTTGATAAAAGGATGTGAAGTACTGATTCACCCCTCCCCTCTCAGTACATTAGCATTCCATATTGAGCCTAACAGGAACCATGCCATGGTCCTCCCTAATTAGGGCCTAATTTGAATCTTGGGCCCTATCCAAAATTTGAGCAGGAATTACTTCTCCATGTCGGCCTATGTCAAAAAATTAATATGTTTGATGGTAGGCAAGTATATAAGGAGGTACTCCCCTCTCATTTTGAGATACAATCATAAGGCAAGGAGAACTATAGACAAGAAAACAAGCATTCAAGCATTGGATAATTCATCATCAAGAATTCCTAGAGGTCTTCAAGGTTGCATATTCCTTATATATCCATTGTGGAGAAAATTTACATCATTCATTTGCAAGCATGTGTGTGTGTTAGGTTTTTTTCATGTCCATGCCATTTCATACAACATATGTAATTACATGCATGAATAAAAGCATTATCATCATTCATTGTAGATTTGAAGGTGTAGATAGGAATTTGGGAAAACATCAAAGCAATATTAAACTAGCTCAATCACAAAAACTAGATTGCAATGATAAAAAATCCTAATTACAATCAATAAAGGCATGAAGATGAAATACTACAATAAAAAGAAAACCAAAGCCTGTATCTCCTTCATGTGGCTCCATTGTTCTTCTTTCACCTTCCAATTTGATGTTGTTCTCACCTACAAAGTGCATTTGCAAGTGGAAAGCAAGTTGTTGATGAAATTTGTAGCATAAGGTTACTCGAAAATGTGATTGATTGATTGACAAAGGAACTCATCCAATTTATAGACAAATTGGAGAGAGGACAAGATTAGCATGAAGAGATTTGAAAGGAAATTCAAATCAAGAATGGCAAAATTATGACAAGTGTATGACAATTGCTATGCAAGGTGTTATGACAAATTATTACAAATTATGACAAATTGCTATGCAAGATGTATGGCAAAAATTTGAAATAGAAATACAAATTAGGAGAAATTAGAAAATTAGGTGAATTAATTAATAATTTTTCATTCATTAATTAATTCACAAAAAGAGGGGGAATTAATTAGCCAATTAACTAAATATTTAATTGTGACAAGAAGACTTAGGATAAATAAATAAACTATTTAACCTAGAGGGAAAATGACAAACAAGATTAAATGAATAAATCATAAAACCCTAGAAGATGAATTAGAAATGCAAGGACGACAATTAGGTCTTGACAAAAGATAATTGATGTAGGGTCGATTTGATCATCATTCAGATTGACAAAGGACCAATGTTGATAAATGATTGAGATTGGTTTGACAAAAATCAATGACAAATTGACCAAGATTGACAAGGAGACCAATTGATAAGCGCCAATTGACGAGGAACAATGACTAATTGATCCAAATTGACATGATTGAAAAGGACAAAGATCGATAACGAATCGATGACAAATCAATTGCAAGATGACGAGATTGACGAGGAAAAGGATCGATGACAAATCAATCGCAAAATGACAAGATTGACAAGGACAAGGATCGATGACAAATCGATCGCAAAATGACAAGATTGACAAGAACAAGGATCGATGATAAATCGATCGCAAAATGACAAGATTGACAAGGACAAGGATCAATGACAAATCGATCGCAAAATGACAATATTGACAAGAGGACAAAACCCTAATTCTATCATCGATTAGGATTGACGATGTCCAAAATGATGATAAATGAGCACACACCATGATGCAACAGGATAAGATCGACCAAAATCATGATTGAAGATTTCTATTGATAAGACCTAATTCAAAAGCGATAAAATGAGGAATGAAAAAGAAGGACTCAATGCTCACAAATGATAAAGACCAAGTGCGCAACATAGAAGAAATGTTAATGCGACACAAGAACCCTAAAATAAGGCAATGCGCAAATGTTAAAGTATGACTCCGCAAGCATTAACCATTTTTAGATGTCTACATTTTGCCCCTCTTTGAGACAATGCAATTCTAAGCGTTGTTTCAAAGAACAATAATGAAAAATGCCCCAGACAATAACAATGACATATGCCCCCTCGAGGAATTGGTCAGAAAAATCCAGAAAAGAGGCCAATTGATCGATAAGAATGACAGAAGGTGATAGGTTCGAACGGAGCAAAAATCAGAAGTCAGATACATAAATGACAAGCAGTGGAAGGTGCAAAAGACCACAACCAGCATAAGATGGAGAGGATGCACGTCCATCTAGGTACTGACAAAGAGCTATATAGGAGACAAAGAGAATGAAAAGAGTTCATTTGCACTGGCCAAAGTGGAGGAGTTGTTGCTCTGGAAAAGGACCCTTGCATAGAGATGGTGAACATTCCAATGGCAGATCACCTTGGGGAATGTGTACACACCTACAGACGACCGGTCGACGTGAGAGCAGCGATATGTAGCTCAAAAACCCATATGTCAAATTTCATGAATTTTGCTTGCTTGCGGGACATTGCGGGGCCCACAAAGGAAGGAAAAAGAGAGTTATGCGCCTGTGTGGGCGCATTTTGCACCTATGTAAATAGGTTCTATGCCTGTGCAAGGTACACAGGCATAGCTTGATACTGCATAGGTGCAAGACAGGGTACACAGGTGCAGTTGTGCACTTAGGACCCGAATTTGACCAAAAACAGTGCACGAATGATCCCGAAAAGAGGGATAAGGGTAGGATAGGTCAAAATAGATAAGAAAAACCCTGATTGGTACATGAAACAAGGAAATGCAGCCCTTAGGAGAAAACCCTAAAACTGATAAATTTGTGCCCCAATTGTGATGCAGAGTCGATAGTATCCATTGATTACGTGGGAGAACAGACCCGACTGCTTCATGTTGCGATACAGACTCAGGAGTACTAACAAAGATACACTAGTAGGACTTGGATTATACTACATCACATACATGCCCGAGATTAGGGCAAACACAAGACTGCTCACCGCATTGGCAGAGCGATGGCATTCAGAGACTTCTTCATTCCATCTACCGACTAGAGAGGCGACGGTGACACTAGAGGACGTGTGGCGTATCCTCTGCATTCCGATTCATGGGGAGATGGTAGTATATGACCCAGTGATAGGGAGAGACTCATTGTGTAGATTATTTGAGTGCGATGCAGATGACCTCGATATCGTAGAGAGGGAGATCCGCTGGGAGACCATGGCAGCAAAGTATGATCAGCAATATGTGGTGATAGCAGTGGTTATAGCATGCCTATTAGCAGGGGATAGACAAGGACATGGATTCCCTATTGGATGGGGAAGAGTGCTAGAGCAGATGGTGATAGAGGGGACTGTATATGCATGGGGACCATGTGTACTTGCTATGCTATATTTTCAGTTGCATCAGATAGCATATCAGAGGGTTCAGACTTTGAGCTGTGGGGTCACACTGTTGCAGGTATGGGCATTTGAGCACATAGCCATATGTCGACCAATTGCAGAGAGATAGGTAGTACCACATTGACCATATGTGTACTGTTATGGGGGAATGCTAAGACAAGGTCCATTTGGATACATATTGTATTGGCGACATGAGCTAGACAGATTGAGAGATTTCACATGGAGGCCATATCATGATTGCCCTGGATGGTCAGATGATAGTGATGAGCTACCGTATTGTAGACAGGAGAGATACCTGATTGGGCGACTAGTGAACCACCAGAGAGTGATTGAGATGTACCTTCCAGAGAGAGTCAGACGATAGTTTGGAGAGAGATAGGATGTACCGAAAGGGAATGCACACTTTGCCCGATCTCATAGAGAGACGAGTTAGTGGGGGAGGATGATTCAGCCACACATAGCATATACTGACTTCACACAGCTACAGCAGAGATAGTGGGATTGGAGATCAGATGTTGTAGATGTCAAGATGACAGAGGAGTATGAGCGATGGTTTGCATGACGGCGGCCAGTGCCATTGATGGATCGTGATATTCCGGTACCTAGGAGATACGAGGACTTCCCACTCGTTGGAGAGGAGAAGGAGGATGATGAGGATGGAGATAATGAGGAGGGAGATGATGAGGATGGAGATGATGAGGAGGGAGATGATGAGGACGAGGGGGATGAGGAGAGTTCTAGGTGCATGCAGCGAGATGAGCCAGATCCAGCAGATCAGGAGGCATTGCAGGATATACCCATAGGGCAGGAGACAGCGAGCATAGAGGAGATGCAAACATGTAGGGCCACCATAGCGAGTCAGCATGATTGCATTGCCACATTAGAGAGACATAATGCTATCTTGAGGATAGAGTAGGAGTAGTGGTCAACTAAGAGGGATACATTCAGAGCAGAGATAACTAAGCTGACAGTGGCTCGGGATACAACGATAGCCCAGGCACAGCAAGCAGAGCAGAGAGTGACCGAGTATGTTGGGTCGATTAGGGATGCTAGTGTGCGTGAGATGGCACAGATGTTATTAGAGGTAGGAGATGAGATGCGCCATTTGAGGACTCTATATGAGAGTGCAGTTCCACCAGAATAGAGAGTAGCATCATATTGGTCATGATCGAGGACAGAGAGCAGGCAACGCTAGGAGGGGTGAGTGGACCTATGAGACCACCACATCCAGGACCAGGGACAGGAGGGGTGGCATCCTCGAGACATAGCAGGGATGAGGAGGACAGAGGGAGCACCTAGTGACAGAGGCACGTGCTCCTTATGATAGGGACATTTGACATTATGTACTCAGCTTGTGGGCCATATATGGGACAGACAGTCCAATTTTGTACTCTGATACTTTTTTTGTTGATACATGATATGATATGCAGCTATATGATGGGATGCAATGTATTATGGCTTATGTTTACTTTCCATGTATGGATGTCTTATGCATTGTCTATGTACTATTTTTGGAACATGTATGAATTTTGCTTATGTTTTTGATGCATGTATAAGATGAAATGGATAAAACGCTTTGTATGGGCTTGGTATATTGCAAATGTACTAACCCATGAATGCAGCATGCAGCTTATTTATTTGGAGATCAGAGAACTAGATTGGATGGACTACCAAGACTGACGAAAGAAATGTTAGTAAGAAGAAATTAGATAGAGGATAGTTAGAGATGAATGAAAACTTGCTTTCGCAAATGCACATAAGTAGGTGAGAACCTTTATTTATTGTAGCAAAGCGGATGCAGAGCATCATGGCATTGAAGGCCAGAGCTGGAACACAACCCCTTTGACAAAAGATAGACACATCGCACACAAGGAATGAGTGAAGCATCCTAGGGTGCATGCATCAAGGGTCGAGGTATGTGCGGCGTTCACAAAGCAAACGTACTTATCATAGACACCCAATAATATAGTTGCCCCAGTTTGTGACAAACATTCCACAAATAGCAAACACAACAAAAAAGGAAAGGAAAAGGGACCATGAACCATCCCAGTCACTCTAAATCACTTAGTGACATCATTGAGCAACATAGGAAAATGATCAAAGCCAAAGATAAACCAATAAAAAGATAAGACGCACAAATTCAACCAAGTCAAACAAACATTCTGATCGTCATTGTCAAAGGTGGAAAACAAGAATGATCATGTTGTCTGGTTTCAGGGAATGCGGTACCCTGTCTAAGATAGGACACAATCTGGTTTTGAGTATACCACACCCTGTATAAGACCCATGATAATAGTGACAAGGATAATTGATATTGATGTTGATTCATTTTTCAGGACTTTATTTGACTTTTTAGGGATTTTTTCAGGACATTATTCAATTTTTAGGGATTTTTTCAGGACATTATATGATTTTTTTTTTTGAATTATTTCTGGACATTTTTTGAATGTTTTTAGGCTTATTTCAGGACATTTTTTCAATGTTTTTGGATTATTTCAGGACATTTTTCAATTTTTATGATTTTGCCCCCAGTGTCTAGCAAGGCAAGGAATATGACAGGTGAATAAATAGGCTTTCTGAAATGATGATGGATAGAGGGAAGACAAAGGCCTTTTATCATAGAGACAATACAGATGCAATTTTCAAGGGCTATTGCATGATGGGAAAAGAGACTGGATATGACAATGTAAATCAGTGACATGGCATGAGGGACATGTCAAGAGGTTTTTGAAACCATGTTTAAATTTTGCGTCCTTATGTCAAATCAAGATCAAGGAATGAAAAAGAGTGTATGGATAGCGATAAGATATGGATAGGATAAGCAAGACCAAGAATGGATAAGGGACATGGACTAAAGGTCGGGGTAGGCTAAGGGATAGTGGCAGAAAGTTGCAATAAGCCAGGGAATATGGATGAAAGGTTGTAATAAGCAAATGGATAAATACCAAAATCTATGATGGACTAAAAGCTGCAAACAAGATGCATGATGCTCATGAAGATCCTCAGCCTTGTCAAGATCAAAGGTGGAAAGGGAAACTGGACATGAGGGACAATAGGATATGAAGGGTATGACATGGTATGATAGGATAATGAAGGGCAATAGGATATGAAGGAGGAAACCTGCCCCCAAGTGTGGTGTGCAAGAAGTTCATAGATTATGCATGATGCCTATTTGCCAGGTTTTCATCATGGTACTTGCCCAAGGTGTCTGTTTGCTAGGTTTTCACCAGTGGACAAATTATTTTTGCTTTACTTTTTTTTTCTTTTGTCTTTTTTTTTCACTTTTTTTTTTTTTGTATTTTGACTTTTTCAATAGAAGATGGACACATGATAGGGGATGGAAGAAGGACTCAATCATTTTTTATTTTTTATTTTTGGATAGTAGCCTTGAAAGAAAAAGGACCATGACCTTTAAAAGTATGCTCAAAGATGTTGGTCGGATAAGGACATGGAAAATAAGATGAAACTAAGGCAAGGATTTAT
Organism: Cryptomeria japonica; assembly: GCF_030272615.1. Lineage (NCBI taxonomy): Eukaryota > Viridiplantae > Streptophyta > Pinopsida > Cupressales > Cupressaceae > Cryptomeria > Cryptomeria japonica. Next base: position 355,250,773 of record NC_081415.1, on the reverse strand, counting down.
GTAAAGGATTGGATCAAAGGGATCGAAGGATGGAAAATATGCATTGGATAATGGATAGGGTATTGGAAGAACTGTGCTTGAGTGGATAGAAATGTTGGCAAGATTGACATTGGCACACACCTTGAGGGGTGATGGACTAATGAAGGAAAAGTGGGTTTTGGATATGGAGATTTTGATGAAGGAATAGCTAGGGATTTGTGAGATTTGGATGGAGGAATAACTTGGGATTTTGGGACATAAGGGCCCAAAATGGATGAAGAAGGTGATGGAGGAACAAATTTGAGAGGGTTGGATGGAGGAATAGCAACTTTGGATGCCAAGTTGGATGTTTCTTTAGGTTGTTGTGCTTCAAGGAGCTGCTTAGGGATCCACATGGTTTTTGATTTTTCATGCTTTTGTGGTTCCTTGGAGTGCATTTCTTGCACAAGGGATTTAGGAACCCATATATATTTTGACTTTTCTTTATTTTTCTCAGTGGACCTTTGTGGCCTTTTGGATATTTCTTTTTCTTTATAGATCATATTGTTCTTTGTTTTGACATGTCGATTATATTGGACATGTTGATCCTTGAATACATGTGGATTTCTAGATTTATGACTTTTATACTTGGCATCCAAATTGCTTGGAGGGGGAAAGGAATGCATGGATGGATATGAATGAAATGGACTTCTTTTGGATTGATTAAATTTACTCAAGGATGTGTGCTTTTGCTGACCTTGCATAGAGGATGAAGGGATATAAGGACCTAAGATGGATGGAAAGTATGATGGGGAAGGTGTATGTTTTGATTTTGATGGAGGGATACCAACGTCTTGAGAGTGAGTTGTGTAGACATGACCCTTAAGATATTCTTTGATATGGAGGGGTTCTTTCTTATGGAGATCTACTCCTTTGCCTTTATGAATATCTTGACTTGTAGGATACTCTTTTCTTTGGGAAGAAGACGTGAGTCCATTATGACGTGGATATGATATGAGAGAAATAATGAGATCTTGAAGTGGATCAGATTGCACCAAAGTGGAAGAACCCATTATGCATGTCGAGGGTTCATGAACATCTTGCACTGACATGTTAGAATCATGAGGGGGATTAGGATCATGAGGGGGGCTAGGATTGTGTAGTGGACATGGCTCAATGATAGGCTCTTCAAGAGATGGAATGGGAGAAATAATGGGATCATCAAAAGAAATGAGACCTTGGAGTGGATATGCTAGATTAGGATGTGGAGATGGAGGAACAAAAGGATCTTGTGGAGGATTTAAATGAATAATTTGATCTTGACAAGGAGGAAGACCATTGGATTCCTCTTTAAAAGGGCTCTTCTCTTGACTTTCAATGGGATCATTGAAAAGGATGGAAGGGATATCATGATCTTTCTTTGGAAGTGGAATGTCAATGGGATTTGATAGGACATGTTTTTCATGAAATGGAAGGGGATCATTTGGGATTGGATGGATTGGGATATCTTGATCTTACTTAGGGAATGGAGTGTCAATAGGACTTTGGATAGGGTGGACACGAATAGAGGAATCATCATGAGTGTCTGGGAACATGGGGTCCTGGTCAACAATTGGATGGGATGATAAGGTTTCAGGATCTTGATCTTGATCTGTTTCAAGACATGTTTCTTTGTGCTCTAAATTATCCTCTTGACATGGGGTTGGACTTTGGATATGCATGGGGGATTCTGATAGGGGATCGATGTTTTGGCATGAAGGAAATGCACTTTGAACATTTGTGATGGATTCAGGCAAGGAATCAATTCTTGAACATGAGGAAGAGGGACTTCGAATGGGGTCCTCTAAAATAGATAATGGCAATAAAGTGCATGGTGGCATTGGGTCTTGTATTTCTGAAACATGAAAAGGATGTGCATCATGAATTGGATTATCTTGGCAATCAATTATGGATAGCCCTTGGATAATTTCATCCCTGGGTGTATTGTTTGATGAGGACAATATGGAAGGTTCTTGGGAAACTTCTAAAGGTGTAGGGATAGATGCCACTGGAGAGTCAATTTGTTTGTGGGGGGATGAGGCATTGCTCGGTATAAGTGTATTATCTTGATCTTCCTCAAAGAACTCACTTGGTAATTTCCTTAAGATCCTTGCAATAAGGCCACCTTTCTTTTGAGGTTTTGACATAGTTGTATCTGGAATTTGAACTTGTTTGGAAAGGAGTTGGTTCTGGTCTGATATCATGTTTTGATTTCAAACTAGATGTTGATCAAATTGGTTTGACATGTTCAAAATATGGCTTGGTGCATGTTGCAAGTTTTGTTTTTGAATTTGTGATTGTAGTTGTTGACATTGATATGTTGATTGAACTTGTTGATATTCCACCATTGGTTGAACTATTTGTGGACATTGTATAGTTGGTTGGACATATTGTTGAAATTGGACCATTGGTTGTGTTGGTTGTATATGTTGGACCATTGGTTGTGTCTATTGGATATATTGTTGATTCGAGATTTGATTGAATGAGATTTGACCAAATAAATTTTGATTTGGGACTTGATTGAAATTTGTGCTTGTTTTTTGAAACTGTTTCATCATCTCTATTTGAGAGATGAGAGCTGGTATGTCTGATCGTTTGATAAGATCTTTTACATCAATTGGCTCAAATTTTGGGTTTGGACCTTTAAATTTTTTAAATTTTTTGGACATTTGTGATCTATGCTTCTCAATGTTTTTCACTTTTTGTTCCAAGATCTCTTTTTCTCGAACTAGTTTTTCCTCTAGTTTTTGTATTTGGAGCCCTGTTTCATTATAAAAAGTTTGACCGATATTGCCTTGTTGTTGGGTTGGATATAATTGTGATTTCCTTGGATTAAAATTAGATTGCATTGTCGGTTGATACATCAAAATTTGTTGCATCATTGGTGCTTGGAACCTTGTTTCAATAGACATGTCACTATGCAATGTTTTTGGGATTTTTTTATTTTATTTTAAAAGGATGATGTATGATATGCAACTAAATGCAACCTAAATAAATGAAAATTCAATCTATGGTAAGAATGCAACCTATGTTTTTGTTGTTTTTTCAAGATTTGGACAAACTTTTTGAAATGTAAACCTAAAGACTCAACCTTGGGAAGTTGGAATGAATTTAAGACCTTAAAGGACAAAGGACCAAATGACAATAGGACAAATTGACAATGTCTCACCTATATGCTTGGATACTAAGCTAGGTTTGACAAAAATGATATTAATGAAAGGATGAATTTTTAGACCAGGTCAAGACTTCTTAACAACAACTTAGGGTATCATCCAAAGTTTTGATTTTTTCAAAATTTGACAAACCAAATTTTTGAAACTAAATGGAAGAAGGCAATGATTATGACAATGACTTAGGATATGACATGAAAATGATCTAAGGATATGATATGACCAGATGAAGCCAAGACAAGATGACAATACAATGATAAGGATATGTGAAGACCAATGACTTGAAATATGCAAAATGCAACCTAGGCAAGACCTAATTTTAGCATGACAAGGATAATGCACGAATGTCACCTCAATGGAAATCTATCTTAGATATGACAATGAAATGCAAACTTAGGGAAATGATTTTGAGCCTAAGTGCAAAATGAGGACGCTTGCAATGAAAAGGACTAAAATGAAGGGAGATGACAATATGCCCTAGGACCTAAGTTGGACTATGCAAAACCTAGCCTAAAGTGACATGAATTTTGAAACAAAGATATTCAATGTTTTGACAAGCCATGTTCAAATGTTGGATGAATACTTGGAATTTGGACTTTTGTTTGGATTTTGTTTTGAATTGGAGGTTGTTGATTTTGAAAACCCAAGTTGATTATGAGCACTTTTTGAAATTTTTTATTTTTTTATTTAACCTTTGACAATCATGGAAGACAAAGTGTTTGTTTGACTTTGACTCAAGACAATCAAGCACATTCACAAAAAATCCTATGGTTGGCAAGGGCAATATTTGTTGAATCCTCTAACCATAAAATACAACACTTAGTCGGATAGCTAGATGCTTGGTAGCACTGGCTCCCCCTTATAGTGCACTCACTTCTCAGGCATACCAAGCTTCGAGTTCAAGGGGCATCACTTCCCAAGAACTTGCTATCTCTAACTAAGGAGTACATGAGAGGTGTCTTTGGCATGTGCGTATCACAATGTCTAAGCCAACAGATAGAAGGATTTTGGCCTCTAAAAACAAGAGATTCTAGTAAGGGCATCCGTTCGGGTGGGTATTGATCCGGTGAATAAATCATCGCAATACCATTCCAGCACCCATTGTCTACAACTTTCATTGCATCCACAGTTATTTAGAGTGGTTCAGAAGAGCTTGGCTTTAGCTCGTCACCACTTTGGGTTGTTCCCTCTCACCAGTGCCTGTGTGAAGTGCCAGGCAAATCAGGAGGCAGGCCCAATTCTAAGGGTTAAAACATGCAATCAAGCTAAAAACAAACAAAGCATGCATGGTGGTCATTAACCTTTAAGAAATTAAATGTGCAACTACTTTAAAAAATGCAAGCACGATGTCTTAGTGAGAGTTTTTGATCGCGTCCTGCATAAGATTTGTTAGTAGTTGTATTTTTAGTCTTCGTCACACATAACGCCAAGATGTTGCATAGAGAATCAGTACCAAGGAAAAACCAAAATGTAAAAAAAAAAAGAATGAAAAATAAAGTAATTTGCAAGTAAAAACAATTGATTTTACTTCTGTTTCTGGCCTTACACAACCACAGAATGACTCAACACAAGCGCGGAACTCTTTGAAATAGGCACAAAACCCTTTGACACAGGCACAAAACCCTTTGACACAGGCACAAAACTCTTTGACACAGGCACAAAACTCTTTGACACGGGCACAAAACCCTTCTACACAGGCAGAAAACCCATCTACACAAGCACAAAACTCTTTGACACAGGCACAAAACTCTTTAACATAGGCACAAAACCCTTCTACATAGGCACAAAACCCATCTACATAGGCACAAAACTCTTTGACATAGGCACAAAACTCTTTGACACATGCACAAAACTCTTTGACACAAGCGCAGGATGTCTTGACATAGGCACAAGAGTGTCCAGAAAGCTCTGAGTGGCCCTGTTTCTTGAGTTTTTCACCTACAAATCAGCTCAAAAGCACTCAAAAACATGGTTAAGGGGTTAGTTCACATCAGGTTCAACAGAAAATGTAGATAGGAATTTGGGAAAACATCAAAGCAATATTAAACTAGCTCAATCACAAAAACTAGATTGCAATGATAAGAAATCCTAATTACAATCAATAAAGGCATGAAGATGAAATACTACAATAAAAAGCAAACCAAAGCCTGTATCTCCTTCATGTGGCTCCATTGTTCTTCATTCACCTTCCAATTTGATGTTGTTCTCATCTACAAAGTGCATTTGCAAGTGGAAAGCAAGTTGTTGATGAAATTTGTAGCATAAGGTTACTCGAAAATGTGATTGATTGATTGACAAAGGAACTCATCCAATTTATAGACAAATTGGAGAGAGGACAAGATTAGCATGAAGAGATTTGAAAGGAAATTCAAATCAAGAATGGCAAAATTATGACAAGTGTATGACAATTGCTATGCAAGGTGTTATGACAAATTATTACAAATTATGACAAATTGCTATGCAAGATGTATGACAAAAATTTGAAATAGAAATAGAAATTAGGAGAAATTAGAAAATTAGGTGAATTAATTAGTAATTTTTCATTCATTAATTAATTCACAAAAAGAGGGGGAATTAATTAGCCAATTAAATAAATATTTAATTGTGACAAGAAGACTTAGGATAAATAAATAAATTATTTAACCTAGAGGGAAAATGACAAAAAAGATTAAATGAATAAATCATAAAACCCTAGAAGATGAATTAGAAATGCAAGGACGACAATTAGGTCTTGACAAAAGATAATTGATGTAGGGTCGATTTGATCATCATTCAGATTGACAAAGGACCAATGTTGATAAATGATTGAGATTGGTTTGACAAAAATCAATGACAAATTGACCAATTGACAAGGAGACCAATTGATAAGCGCCAATTGATGAGGAACAATGACTAATTGATCCAAATTGACATGATTGAAAAGGACAAAGATCAATGACGAATCGATGACAAATCGATCGCAAAATGATGAGATTGACGAGGACAAGGATCGATGACAAATCGATCACAAAATGACAAGATTGACAAGGACAAGGATCGATGACAAATCGATCGCAAAATGACAAGATTGACAAGAACAAGGATCGATGACAAATTGATCACAAAATGACAAGATTGACAAGGACAAGGATCGATGACAAATCGATTGCAAAATGACAAGATTGACAAGAGGACAAAACCCTAATTCTATCATCGATTAGGATTGACGATGTCCAGAATGATGATAAATGAGCACGCACCATGATGCGACAGGATAAGATCGACCAAAATCATGATTGAAGATTGCTATCGACAAGACCTAATTCGAAAGCGATAAAATGAGGAATGTAGAAGAAGGACTCGATGCTCGCAAATGATAAAGACCAAGTGTGCAACATAGAAGAAATGTTAATGCGATGCAAGAACCCTAAAATAAGGCAATGCGCAAATGTTAAAGTATGACTCCGCAAGCGTTGACCATTTTTAGATGTCTATAGAAGGTATACCTTTCCATCATTTATTTCAAGCATTTGTAATATTTCATTCAAGGTTGATTCCAAACTAGGGTTTGACTTAGGAAAACCCCTATTCCCAACATTTTTTCCCTTCTTTTGGAGTGCAAGAAGCAAGTGTGCAGCTTTTCTTCTTAGATTAAGCTTCATTTATAGAGATGGAAAAACACTTTTCAACGTGCGAAAAATTTAGAGGACCAAGAGGCAGTGCCACGGTCCCTTCTTTTTCAGGACATTTTTGTAGGGAAGATTTGAATCAACTCATATTAATCAGATCCAGGTGCATGACGAAATCCTGAACCTCTAGCTCATTATTTTTTCAATTTTGTCTTCTATTCCAACACTTTACCCTAAATCAACTTTTCAACTTACCAAAGAGGGAAAATCATAGCATAATCAATCAATCCACTTAGTATTCAGTCCTTATTTGATTTGTGATTAGATCTAGTGGATTCCTCCCCTAAAAGAAAAAATTGATTTGGTGATTTCTCCTTCTATGTAGCAAATTGCCAAATCAAATTTTCCCCTTTACAACATGAACATGACAAAACCCTAATCACACACATATGCTTGCATAATAATTGACATGACTTTTCTCCATAATGGTTAAATGATGAATATGTAGCCTTGAAGATCTCTGAAAATGCTTGATGAATGCTTCACAGGTGCACAAATACTTTAGGTAGATAATGATTGGAGTCTCAGATCTAAAATGAATTGATATAATGTCCTTATATAGGGATTTCTAAGTAAATTATCGATTATGCTGACCTCCAATGATCATGTATAGCCAGAGGAATGAATTCTCGTTGAGGAAATACAAAACTCACCCCATTTTAAATTTGGGCCCCTTTAAGGGGGACCATGGTGTTTTAGGCTGGCATGGTCCAGACCAAGATGTACCATGACCTAGTCCAACCACAAAGGGGACCAAAATAAGATGCCAAGGAGGTGGGTACCACTCTATCAGACCCACAATAGGTTTCTCATGACATCAAAGCTGGGTAATTAACACAAATCTAACCTAGAAAGGGGATGAGGATAAATCATGGTAAAGTGGAAGCACAAACATGAGGTGTAAATTGGACCAGTGAAAATTTATGACACTAGATTTAGCCCCCACTTTAATGAGAGTATGAGCCTATGCAAATACTTGGGGTAAAATAGATGAAAGATGAGAGAGAGGACCAACTAGGAGCAAGATCACAAGGAGTAAAAGACATCACTAATTTTGAGGAACCAAGCCCCCAATATTAGGATCTTAACTCGTACAATCACATGCAAGGTTACATAAAACAAGACAAAAAAATGAAAACAAAGAAAAAAGGAAAAAGATACACAACTATAATGCTGAAAATTAGGGTTTCTACTATTAGATGTAGTAAAACCACTATTTTTCTTAATTACCATCATATTAGGGAAAGATAGGAATTTGATAGATCTTAACCTAATAGATATAGATTCTTATCAGATTCTAGGGGTCTTAAATGTGCCTCTTCTTTCCGTTAAGTTGAATTGAATTGTTGAAGATGTTGAAATTAGGGTAAATATATTGAAATTGAGGTAAAACACATGAGCAGTGAGCTATAGTCGTCAGATCGAGTCACAAACCAAGATTTGAGGAATATAGGTGTATTCAAAATTATTCCCAGAAGGAGTTCCTTATTTCTTGGGACTAGAATGTTGGTCACTCTAGTCCTCCACACTTTTCATACTCCAAAGTTGAATCTATTTGTCTTTATAAATAAAGTCAATTCTAAAGACTACAACTTCATTCCTGCTCGTGCGCACACTATAGAAGGGAATAGGTTGGGAATAGGGGTTTTCCTAACTCAAACCCTAGTTTAGGAATTAACCTTGAATGAAATATTACAAATACTGAAATAAGCAATGGAAAGATATACATCAAATTTGCAATGACTATTACTGATGCTTTGCTTCTTGAGTGTAATCGCATATGTTGTATGAAATCGCATGAACATGACAAAACCCTAATCATACACATGCTTGCATATGAATGATGTAATTTTGCTCCACAATGATTGAATGAAGAATATGCAGCCTTGAAGATCTCTAAAAATGCTTGTTAATGCTTCAAGGATGCACAAGAATGCTTGATTTCTTGAACAGATAGATAGCTTAAATTGGATTAGATTAGAATAAGTTGAGAAGGTTTCCTTGTATAGGGATTTCATAATTAAAATCACCTTTAGGCTGACTTAGAATCGATATATTTTCACACGGAGCTAAATTTGAATAGGATAAGATCGCCCAATCATCCTCAAAACGCAAGACCAAAGCGATGGGTGCTCTAGTCCCAACCACTTTTTTCCAAATTTTTAGGGATGCGAGATATCATGATTCTAATGCTAAATCCAACTCAGTGGCTCAACCCAAGATGTATAGATATATGAAATATGCTTTGAGAGTTCAAATTAGGGCAACATTAAGGAAAAATTAGGATAAAATGATAAAGGGCACACCTAGAATAAAGGGTCAAAATAAGAGTGTGATGATGTAAAAAAGTGGAATAAGACCCATAATATTCAATTAAATATTAATTAATTACAATAAAGGTCCTATAATGCATAGAGGAAAGGGAAATACTAAAATAGGTGCTAGGAGAGTGTAAAATTGGATACACTAATAAAGGGTGTATAATTTATGATGCTACATTTAGCCCTCACTTTAGTAGAGTATGAGCCTATGATCATACTCTCGGTGAAGTACAAAGATGAGAGAGATGAGCAAATAGGATTGCAATCGCAAGGAGATAAGACTTCACTAATTTCAAGGAACCAAGCCCCCAATCTTAGGATCTTAACTCACACAATCATATGCAAGGACACATAACACAACCATTTAATACTAAAAATAAGACCTTAATTCAACTAGCCTAAGAGACCTCGATAATCAAAATGTCTCAACCACTAATATCATTCTTGAAAAATGTCATCTCATGAACACAAGTGATCACATAAAAGAGAAAAGCACACATCATACATGAACTACAAATAGAAAAGCTATGAGCTCATGAGAAGAAATAGAGGAAGCATGGATACACATTCTAGATGTGTTTTTCTAGGTGATCCACGAGAAGAAGAATGAGAGTGGACATGAATACACATTCTAGATGTGTTTTTCTATGTGATCTATGTTAGGAAGGAGAGTGCTAGTTCCACTCATCCTCGTGCATGTGTGTAGGTGATGTCTGGTTTCAAGTACATAACACCTCGTATAAGAGTTTTTTCCTCTTGTTTCGAGCATGCATCAACCTATTTAAGACATATAATGCAAATGCAAATGTCAGGGAGTGAATGTCTGGTTTCAAGAACATCTCGTATAAGAGTTTGTTTTCTCTAGTTTCAAGAATGTGTAACCCCATTTAAGACAAATACATGTTTGGTTTTGAGGACATCTTATGTAAGAGTTGTAAAGGGGAAAGTTTTATTTGGAAATTTGCAACATAGGAGGAGAAATCACCAAATCAATTTTCGCTTTGGAGAGGAATTTCTTTACATTCAAAAGAGGGGAGGAATCTACTAGATTCAATCTAAAATTAGATAGGGACCGAATACAAAGTGGATTGATTGATTATGATGTGTTTTTTCCTCTTTTGTAAGTTGAAATGTTGATTTAAGGTAAAGTGTTGGAATTGAAGACAAAACTGAGAAAATAATGAGCTACAGGTTTGGGATTTCATCATGCACCTAGATTTGAGTAATATGAGCTGATTCAGATCTACCTTGGGAAAATGCCCCAAAAAAGTAGGGATTGTGGCGCTGCCTTTTGGTCCTTCGAATTTTTTGTGCATTGAAAAGGGTTTTTTCTGTGTCTGCAAATAAATCTTAATCTAAGAAGAACAGCTACGCACTTATTTCATGCACATAGAAAGAAGGGAGAAAAGGTTGGGAATAGGAATTTGCCTAAGTCAAACCCCAGTTTTGAATCAACATTGAATGAAATATTGCAAATTCTTGAAATAAATGATGGAAAGGTATTCCTCAGATCTGCAATGAGTGATGATGATGCTTTTCTTCTTGAATGTAATTACATATGTTTTATGAAATGGCATGAACATGACAAAACCCTAACACACAAACATGCTTGCAAAGAAATGATGTAATGTTGCTCCATAATGCATAGATGAAGAATATGCAGCCTTGAATAACTCTATAAATGCATGATGATGAATGCTTGATTGCTTGAATATAGTATCCTTCTTACCCTTTCCTTTCTGTGTATCTCCAAATGAGAGGGGAAGACCTCCTTATATACTTGCCTGTCATCAAACATATTAATTTTATGATATAGGCTAACATGGAGCAAGGTTTCCCAGTCAAATTTGAGATGGGGATAAGGGTCCAAATGAGGCCCCAATTAGGGAGGACCATGGTATGGCACCATGGTCCCAGTGAGGACCAAGACACCCTGGTCCTACACCAAATTGAGCTAGGGTTAAGGGGTCCCAACAAGGTAAAATATTAAAATATGATGTTTATGGCATGGCAGAGGCATAAATAGATCCCAATCAATAATGATAATGATAACACTAAGGTAAGGGCCCCAAATATGGTCAAAATTGCAAAGGGTACAATTTTAGGATGCTACAAGAGTTAGTTTTCTCTAGTTTCGATGATGTGCACCCTGTTTAAGACATATATCAATGTTGTGTCTAGTTTCTGGCATGAAGCATCTTGTATAAGAGTTTTTCTCTCTTGTTCTGAGTCTGAACACCTCATTTAAGACATGCAAAGATACAATACAATATGATACAAAGAGGGTGATATGTATGCCTCCCCCCCCTTAAGATGTCAACATAACCCTATGTTGATGTCTTAAGGAAGCCAAAAGAAAGGACACCCACCTTCAACACCAAGGAGATATCCTTCAGGAAACAATATTCATAAATCCATGCTAAAGAGAGAATACTCTTATAATAAAGGATAAGATAGTTGAAAAAGACATATCTTGCAACAAGTGTAAAGAGGATCCTTGGAGGAGAAGAGATCTTTTCTCAAAATACATCTACCTCCAAGAGGATTTTCTTGAACAAATATATCTTCTTCTACCAACATAAGGGAAGGAATTCAAGAATGCCTACCTTCCCCCAATTTCTAGGTGAAAGGTATTCTTGATGAAGGATGACACACTTTTGACCCACTGTGAGGGGTAAGTTTATAATAGATATACATTGCCAAGTGAAAAAGAGTTTGTAGTCAAGGATACATGCCTCTTGCATAAGAGAGCATCCTTGAGAAAACAACAACTTCACACAAGTAATGACATAAATTCATAAGAAACCACAACTCAACAAAGGAAAATTTGATCCCTAGGTAAGTGCACCAATATGGTGAACAGAAAAGTGGCCACATGCAAAAAAAATGAATTTTTTCATAACCGTGCGTGTTTTATGAAATTCAAAAACGTGCTAGGCTTGGTAGCCAAAAATAATTAAAAAAAAAATTGAAAATGTGTATGAGTTATGCAAACCTAATGCGAACGTTCACAATTTCTCATAACCCGTATGGGTTATGCAAAACTAGAAGTTTTGGCCTTAGTTATGAATAACCCGTACAGGTTATGTAGAACTAGGAACCAAAGAGGAAGTGGGGAGAGAGAGAGAGAGAGAGAGAGAGAGAGAGAGAGAGAGAGGGAGAGAGGGAGAGAATAGGATAAGGAGAGGGGGTGAGAGAAAGATTTAGACATAGAGAGTTAGAGGGAGAGAGTAGGGATAGGGGAGGGAGAGAGAGAGTATGGGGTGGGAAGAGAGATAGAATAGGAGAGGGAGAGGGAGAGAGAGTTAGAGACAGAGAGATAATAGAATAAGGAGAGGGAAAGAGATAGGTAAAGAAAGAGAAGGGAGAGAGGGTGAGAATATGATTAAGAGAGATATATATATATATATATATAATAGGATAAGGAGAGGGGGAGGGAGAGAGAGTAGAGATAGAAAGAGAAGGGGATAGGGGATATGAAGAGAGGAAGAGATACGGGAAAAGAAAGAGAAGGGAGAGAGGGTGAGAATAGGATTAAGAGAGGGAGAGAGAGAGAGAGAGAGAGAGAGAGAGAGAGAGAGGGTGAGAATAGGATTAAGAGAGGGAGAGAGAGAGAGAGAGAGAGAGAGAGAATAGGATAAGGAGAGGGGGTGAGAGAGAGTTAGAGAGAGAGAGTATGGAGGGGGGAGGAAGAGAGAGTTAGAGAGAGAGTAGGGGTAGGGGGTAGGAAGAGGGATGGAATAGGATAAGGAGTTGGGGAGGGAGAGAGAGTTAGAGATAGAGAGAGAAGGGGATAGGAAGAGAGGGAGAGAGATAGGGAAAGAAAGTGAAGGGAGAGAGGGTGAGAATAGGATTAAGAGAGAGAGAGAGAAGGAGATAGAAAGAGAGAGAGAGAGTCAGAGAGAGAGAGATAATAGGTTAAGGAGAGGGGGAGGGAGGGAGAGAGAGATTGGGAAAAGGAGAGGGGGAGAGGGAGAGAGAGGAATATTGGGAAAAGGAGAGAGAGAGAGACAGAGACAGAGAGAGAGAGAGAGACTGAGAGAGAGAGAATAGTGTCATGCCCAAACTTTTGGGCAAAAAACACAACAAAAAAAATTTTGAACACTTAATTACTTGTGACCTATGTTTAATTAGATGTGACAACTTAACAAGTTGTACCAAATGAAATCTTAATTGATATAAAAATGGTTTTCTAAAGTGAGCGATGAATTAAAATTTAACTAGAAGTCTTAGGTTTCAACTTAAACTCCTAAGCGATAGAATTAGATTTTTCACTTACGCAACAATTACGATAACTCCTATTATCAAAGCAAAATAAATTTATTTTATAAGGACAATATCCTTTTAGATATTAAATAAATTCGCTCAAAAGCCCCTTCAGTTTTGATTACATTTAATAATATTTAAATAGCCCAATTCTACTAAATTGACATTAATACAATTTCTTGAATTAATATCAATTATTTATCTAAGTAAAGGGATATCAAGTTTCCCCATTCATTGATAATTATAATCTCTTCATTATAACTCAATTAATTTTTGAGTCTATTAAATCAATATTAATACAATTCGATGTATTAGCATTAATTAATTAAGTAATTAAAAATAAAGTGTCCAATGTCATTATATTAATTAAATTATTTACTAAAAGGTTACACTTGGGTTAAATAAATTCAAAAGATCAAGTCCATTGATTTATTTTACAAATATATTATTCCACTACCATTCCCCCTCACATAACCAATAATAATCATTTAAAAACCTTCATTAAATTATTCCAACTAAAGTATTCCATTAAAATTTCCAAAATGTATTTATATATCTATAAAATTTCTCCTTTTTTTTTATTTACGCATTATCCCCTTTTAAATTAAACTATTCGTTATGCTTGACAATACCTATTAATAAATGTTAATAAAAGGAGATTAAACATTTACATATATATTCTTGCATCTAGTAATATAGTCTAACCAATGAATTGAGAACACCATAATGCCTATATAAAATCAATTCATCTTTGAACAAAAATTAAAAATCTTTCCCCATAAAAATTTCATTACTATTGATCAGGAAATTCCCCCCCCCCCAAAAACTTATTTAAAATTTCAAACCCCTCCCTTATTATTTTATTCTTTTATTTAAAAGAACATGTGGGTATAACCCTATTTAGGGTTTTCCGCACTTTTTCTTTATTATTTTTTTTTTTCTCTTTTTTTTATAACCTCCAAACTTATCCATTCCTCTCTTTATGTCCCTAACTAAGTTAGGGTTTATTATTTTGTTGCAAGGCATCTTTTAAACATGGCGGCCCATGAAATGTGCAGGTTGACGGGGAGGAGGGATGGAGCCTGAACCGACCACTATGGTTAGCCACAGTGGCAGTCGAACCGCCCACTATGGTTATACCACAGTGGCGGCCGTGGTCGTCCACTGTGGGTTAACCACAATGGGCGGCTTGTGCCGCCACTATGGTTAAGCCACACTGGATGGCCCACTATGGCTTAACCATAGTGGCGGCATGAGCCGTCCACTGTGGTTAACCCATAGTGGTGGTGGCGTCTGCCAAGGGGCAGGGTGGGGTAGAGCCCTCGGCTCCCCCATCCCGATCGGCAATATATATATATATATATATATATATATAATTAAATTCTTTTCTATTTTTATTTACTCTTCTTTCAATGTTTTTTTTTTTTTTTAAACGTAGAAAATATGATTTGGTAAAAATAAAGGGCAACAGAGAAATGTATGTTTATTTCTCATGCAGAACAACTATAACATTATTTTATAAAAAAGATACATACATACATATATATATATATATATATCTGAACCATAAATGTAAATAAATACATGTTTATAGATGAACAAATTTAGACTCACTATATAAATGTGTATTGTTTTTTTTTATTTTTTTTTTATTTACTTCTAACAATAGCTTAGTATATAGGAAACCATTAGATTTATATATATATATATATATATATATATATATATATATATATATATATATATATATATATATTATATATATATTATTATATTATTATATTATTATATATATAAATCTGCTACAATACATTTACTGAGAGCATGACATTTATAAATTAGCAACATTTATTTATATGTTCTATATGGATTCATTTGGCTACATTTACTTGTTGAGCAAAAATATTTTTCAGCATAGCATATTTAGCAGTCATGAATTTATTTTATAACATAACTAACAAAATCTGATTTTATTTAATATATAAGTGAAGAAAAATTGCATCCCATAATGGTTTATTTTATAACAATATTGGTTCATTTCTATTTAAGACCAGCCAGCAATATCACTTTAGTGAGCATAATGAATAAATCACTAGCTGTTAATTATAAGCTTTAACTTTTTAATTTCACATTCTACTAATTATTTACTTCCTACTTCAGGTTGCTACTAGCATTATTATTTTTCTTTTACAGGAATATGCTCCAATAAATAAATGAACTGCAATATATGCTTATTCAACTTTACATGTTTAGGTTTCATTCTAAGCTAGTCTACACCATAAAACTGATTATAGAAATAAGCTACATTTATTTAAATATTTTTCTTCCCTTTCATTTTATATATATTTCTTCCAACAAACAATAAAACAAAAAATAAGTTTATTTTTCCTACTCTTTTCCATTGATAATAAATGACAATATAGGAATGTTTTAAAACTGCTTCTTTGATTTCTTTATAATGAAAATGCAACAAAGGGATAAGTATACATTCTTATTTTTATTTTATTTGTATCCCTTTACAATAATAACAAAAGATTACATCCTCAAGCCTCTACATATCTACAAGAAACATATATTCTCCAGATTTTAAATAAGACTAATAGGAGACCAGGCACACAATCTTGACTTTTCTTCATTCTTTCTTCCCAAAGCAAACCTGCAATAAAGCTTACGGGTTGTGACCATGGAGGCTCACCTCCCAACCTAGGTTTACATGAAGCCACCCTGAGCTAGGAGAACCAAGACTAAATGGGATACAACCATTGCAAACAAAAACATAATAAGATTCACAACCATAGAACTTCCATCCCAAGAATAAACAAAGTCACCAAGTGACTATTTCTTGTGGGGTGAAGGTGGACCAAATACCTAGAGGAGAATCTGCACATAGAAGAACATATTTCCTTTGCAAGGCTACCAAGTAGAATAACCACAAGTTCCAAACTTGTCCCAACAAATATCCTTATGTCCTCCATGGCATACAAGCTCAATTCTCCCGTTATGACCCCCATTGTATAAACATAAAAACAACGATGCAGCAAGGGGTCCACAACCCTTGTGTATCACTCTCTTCCTAGAAGAGAGTCTCTACACTCTTTGGTTGTCAAGCAGCCCTTCACCCCCAAGCCTACTCTACCCTCCCAAGGGTGAGTATGGCCTTGAACACCCAAAACATATAACATGAAATATGCAAGACACAAAATACACAACGAAGAACTCCAACCAATCTTCCCAAGCCTACAAGAAAACAACCATAGAAAAGCCAAACAATCTTTCCATGTTAATAATACAAACATAAATAGGAGAGTATTTCAACCAACCTTAAAACCTACAAATTGAAATGAGTAGAAGTTGTAGGAGAGCTACCCAATCCACTATTTTTTTCCTTCTCAAGACTTAGCCAAAATTCCAACTCCAAAACTAAAATTTCTCAAGAATCTCTCAAACCATTCCCTAAGAAGATACTCCTCACTCTTTCCAATCCTCTTGGGAAGGGTGAGGGATTTTCATAGGTTGGTCTTCCCAACACCTTACAATCTCTCTATACAGGGAACCCTAAAAAGGTGAGAGAAAATGGGGAAGAGCAAATATCACTCATTAGGAGGGTTGTCTAACCTAGGTAAGATCCTCAAAAGTTGAAATTCGGCCATCTTGAAAAACTCAACTTTTGAGGTGACTAGACAGTCACCATGGAGTGGACACATGGCTAAAATTGGACTTTACCCATAGGTATAACATATGGACCATTAAAAATGCCCCTAACCTAACCTTAGGAGTTAGTTTGACCCTCTAGAAACCCACCTGAAGTTTACCTACGGGTCGAACTTGAGTTGACCACTCCAAAGGCTCTCTATCCAAGACTTATTTGGGACCACACTAAAATATTTGAAAAATACATTGGTAACACCAATTCCCTCCAAGAGACATGTCACTGCCAACTCACTTTACAACACATGTGTCAAGTGACGCAATAAAAATACAATACTTAAATACACATGGCAATGTCCCTTTTTGGATTTAACAATTTTAATAAATACAATTTAACACACATTCAAGCATTCACATTTACGAATAAAACACATTACACATGAGGTGTTGTCTTTCCAAATAGACAACCCTTGGCTTCACAAATGCACATAGGTTTAGGCTTGGTTCTCCGAATAGTTTCCATGGTCACATGGATTAGTTTTCCTGCACATCTCACTTTGCACATTAGTAACCCCAAATAATCACATATAATATCAACATATGAAAAGAATACAATTCAAACACTTGGCATACAATTTTAATCATAACAATAAATTTATCATTTATCCAATAAAATCCACATAAAGCAATTTACTCAAAGGCATCATCATAATCCTTATGAAACTCAATCATTATGTTGAACAATAGATTTAAATTTAAAAATCTTCCCAAAGGTGCAAAAAGTTGGTGCAAAATTAGAAGATTGTTTATATTTTTCCCCTTAGAAGGGTCATATGAAAAATATCGATGAAACTTAAAATGTTTCATCAATACTAAAAAGATCATCGGCCAAAATATTATGTTGAACACCTCAAGAAGAGTCTCACCGAAAGGATAGTTTCATCGAAATGAAACATAAAGTGTAAAGCACTAAGTTAAAATGATTTCGGTGAAATATCTCTTTTGGTAGATGAAAGAAATGACTCATCGATGCTCCAGTTTCATCAAAAAGCAGAAAGTAAACGAAAGGTGATGTCGAGGAAATTAAGCTACCGAAGAAACCTAAAAATATCCATCGAAAGGCAAATCCTATCGATAGCAATATGTCGATAAAAAATAGAAGGGTGCCATCGATAAAGGAAAGGCATCAAAGAGGGGAAGGCTTCAGCAGGACCATCCGATACTTTATCGAAACAAAAGTCTCATTGATAGGGAAAGTATATCGATGAAAAAAGGACTTCGGCGGGCCAGCATAAAGTTTCATCGAAGCATAAAACTCATTGAAATACAATATCAATGAAAGTCACGACAAACTCATCGACAAAGATCTCATCAAAGAAAGGATGGTTTCGGGGAAACTAAAAGATGGTTTTTCGACAAGGGCCATTTACCGATGAAATGATATCGAAGAAAATAAATATATTCTCATCGATAGTGTTTGTCGATGAAAATGATACATCGAGGAAGCACTTAAGTCATCAGCTGAAGTTATGGTCTTATCGATGAAAATATGATATCGAGTAGGACCTAGAATAACTTAACGACATGTATTTTTCACCGAGAGGAGGGATTTTCTAACAAGCAGATAGTATATCAATGAAAAAGCGGTTTTTGCTGATACAAAGCTTTCATCGATCCCGAAAGAACATAAAGTAAGTTGTGTCGATGAAGAATAGCTTTTGATGAAAGGTTAAAGAACTCCACCGAAGACAAGGGTTTCGACGAAAAGCTAAATTCACAGTCACTTTGGCTAAACATTGGTTCCCGCGAAGAAATGAAAAGCTTGAATTGAAGGTGTCACATCTGCAATTAAGTTCAAACACTTGAGTGACCATTGCAAGCACAGAGACATTAACTATTGTGTCTGATACAAGTTGTTCACAAAATTACAGCTAAATTGATCGAATTTTTCATGAGAACCAGATAATTGCCAAGATCCAGAAAGTTGCAGGGAGTTAGCTGAGGCTCAAAAGGAGTAGTTCAAATAGATAGAAGAGTTTAATAGTTCTCCAAGTAAGTGTGATATCCCACATTGATTGAAGTTATGGAACCCTCATCTTCTTCTAAAAAGAGTTGGAAAGGAAAAGAAGTAAACATTGAGGAAAAAACCAAACGACAGAAGAAAGAGGGTAGAACTTTAGTTCAGGATTTGTTGGATCAATGTCCAACTTCCAGTGTAAGGTCCAAGAAAATCAAAAATGAAGAGGAAGGGTTAGAAGATAGATTTGAACATCTAGGAGACATATGGACTGAGATCAGAGGACATGAGTTGTTTTTATTTGGTTACAAGAGAAGGGAGGCTCCTGAGCCCATAAGTAACCTGTGGAAGAGAAACTTAGGGAAACTGGTAGTTCCGAATGTATTTGTAGATGTTGAATTAATGAAATCCCTAGCAGATTCCTATAATCCAGAAACCAAGACCATATATGATTACCAAGGAAATCCTATGGTGGCAATCAACAAATTGACAATTGATATGGTGTTTGATTTAGACTGGGATGTAGAGGAGAAGATTGACATACAGAAATTGTCACAAGAGTTTTTCAATTTAGAAGACATCTATAGGAAATGGAGATTACCCATTCACCGACCAAAGGTCAAAGGATCCATAATTCCTTTCAATAAAACTGACAAGGTGCCCTTTGATGTCAACCAATTCCATCCTTACTTCAAGTATACATACTATGTTGCAGCCCAAGTCTTAGGCTTAGAGGCTCATCCTCTCATGGATATTGGGGTTATGGTTCTATGTGCTGACTTGCAATCAAAAGATCCTAGGCCATTTGATTATGCCACTTATGTTGTAGAAGCCTTAAATCATGGGCTGTTAAAGTTAAAAGGAGACATTGTAAATATTCATTTCTCCTTGTATTCTTTACTGTTGCATGTTATTCTTTATTGTGGACAAGAGTCCAATTTCTGGTCAGATGATTTTAGCATCAGAGCTTATGATAAAAGTGGTTTGAAGAAACCAGTCTAGCTGTGGGTCTCTGCATGGGACCAAAGATTTACAAACAACCAATATTGGCACTTCTAGGAGTGCTTTATAAAACCACTCAGTGCAGCCCTCAGACAACATAGAGACTATACTTTGTCCCCTAAGATCAAAAGATTCCTTAGGCCGAAAGATTTCTCTCCAGAGTCTCAGATTGATCATAACTGGGGTGATTGGTACTGCCACCCTAATCATATAGAAATCAGAATATTCAGGTATGAAGGGAAGCCATACATGCTCCCAATTGCAGTACCAAACAGGGTGGCTAGTCTGGAGATTGTAAGACAATTGTCTGTTGTCAGTGCCAAACATCTCACAGATTTTGGTAAACAATCTATTGTGCCAGGATTACTAGTATTTTCTGATTTTGTTGTTAAAAGTTCCAAGAGTTATCATTTACTTCAAAATAAGCTGGATTATTATGGCATGACTCTGGGTAATCCTAGAGAGAACTTTGATCCTGAGGGATATGTGAAAGCTACAAGGACATCTCAGAAACTAAGGGCTGGAATACATGTGGCTCAAATGCCAGATGACTTAATCAGGAATCTTGAAAGGGAGGAAGCCAAGGCCTTGAGAGAAAGATTTGAGATGACTTGGGAAGCTTTCAAGTGGAAGAGAGTGAGGGGGAGAGTGGATGGAAACTTACTTGGAGACCTCCAAGATCCTTTGGAGATAGCTAAAAAACTGCTTCAGCATGAGGCAGAAATTATGCATAGAGTGCCCCCACAGTTCCTCCATTTTATCAAAACTAGAAGAGACAGTGAGCCATTGGCTCACATGTCACCAAAATCAACTGCTAGTAGTATCCCTGTTGACTCCCCTAGAGAAGACTATCCCCCTTGTTTTGAGGTAGAAGTAGATATGGAAACCGGTGAATTCAATATTAGGGAAGTGGTTGATATAAGGATGACAGAACATGAAGATTTTGTTGCAGAAAAAGGATTCACTTCCTCAAAAGAATTCCTTTCATTCTTATACCAATACAAAGGGGCTCATGTGAGAAGAAGTATGGCTGGGAAACCAGAAGAAGAGCAGATGAAAAGGCTACAGGATGAGATAGATACTCTCATGAAGGATATGACCCCTGAAAAGGGGAGGAAAATGCTAAAAGAGGCTGGTGTCATCATCTTTTTAGGTTGGGACATGAATTCAGCACTTATGTTTGATAGATTCTTGAAGAAGCAAGACCCAAACCAATAGGTACTACCCCAAGAAGTAGATAAATTGTTTACAAGTTCAGGATATGATCCTGATCAAAAAGCTCTTTTGCAATGGGCACTATATCCAAAAGGGAAAAGGCCGATTATTACAGATACAGAAGAAACCTTTGGACACCTTATGGTCCATCAGGTAGGGAAGACTGACCCTAGGGTCACAGCAAAATTGAATTTGGATGTAGCCAGGCTAAATGTGGATCAGACAGAGTTTTTGGTCAGGGAAAATATTACTTATAAGAGTTTATATGAAAAGACTAAAGATGAAAACCAGATGCTACAAACAAGGATACTACAACATGAGACAGGAACTCCCGTAAGTGAATATGCTGCATATCCCATAGGTCAAAGCTTGGATGATGTCTTAGATGCCTTGTACTGGAAATACAAAGCAGAAAAGACTACCAAGTAGGTTGAAGATATGAAGCAGAAGATGTATAAGGTGGTCAATGACATAACTGATCACAGGTTTAAATCAATGATGCTTGCTGCAGAAAAATATTGGTTTACATATACTGGAACTATGAAAGCTTTTGATCAGCATAAGCAGCTTGCATCTAGAGTCAAAGGAATCACTGATGTTACATGAGAGGAGCAGGCAGAGATTGATACTTTCACAGGACCCCATGAAGAATTTGGGAGTATGCTGGAGAAGGAAATACAAACTTTGGATGAAGGGAATACCCCTAGGGTGCCCTCCTTTTATAGCAAAGGTATATTGATTACCTTGGATCAGTGGAAGATAGAATTGGTAAATATGAAAGAGCAGTCCTTTCAAGAACTGCAAAAGAAAGAAGACCCGACAGCATTGGCGAATTACATCTTGTCGAGATACAATCTACAAGAGTTCAAAATGAAGAAATTGGTTGACACTATCAGGCTTTACAAAGATGACAAGTATACCGAACACATGGGAATGTTTAGTCTTCTTATGTTTAGGTTAGTTAACAAGCCATATTCCTAATTAATGTATAAACAAAAGGACACGACTCTTGTCATGACCCTTCGTTTACATATATAAAGTGAAGGATTTTTGTATTGTAAAAAAAGAGAATTATATTAGAAATATTGCCATATAGAAATACAGCTTCGACTAATCAACTGTAACCAAAGATTGAAGAATCAATACAAAATCAAATCTTTGTTCCTGTTCCAAATTTGCAGAGTATTCCTCTTTGTGGCATTTGTGTGTGATATTATCATAGCAAATAAGATTGTTTATATTCTTTCAGTAAAGTAGTTATTCTATGTTATTTCAAATTGAATTAAAAGATTTATCTATGGATTGTAATTGTTCCTGATAATTCTTTCTTGTGTGGTCTCGTAAAGTTTGGGTTAAATACACACAAGCAATCTAATAATACAAGTAATTAACTGAACTCATAAGGAAATAACAATTGACAGACCTATAAGGGATAGGTTTAATCATTGTCTCATACAGAATATAGTAAGTCCTTAAAGAAGCAATTGACTCTGTAGCCCAAAAACATAAGCAAGGCACTGATCATTAAGTACAGTCCTCATTACAGTTTACAAAACTCACAACTGAACAAGCAAAAATAGGAGTAGTTGAGTAGGAAATATAGAGTAAGTTAGCAATAGTGTATACATATAAATTTTAAGCACAAAGATCAAATAACTTCTACAACAACAATCTTGAACTCATCTGCTATATCTCCATACTAGGAACTTATGCCATTCTGAGATAGGAGGAAGTTAGATCAAGATACTTAATCTGCTATAAAAGGTACTAGTCATTGAAAACAACTAGTGAGTAGGTATACCCGCCTAGGTCCTGCAGAGCCTAAAGTGAGAGAGTTAGTAATCAAAAAGGTTCACTCTATAAGTTGGCCAAGTCAATTGGAGGGTTTGAGCATAGGAGTTGGCATTTCCTTAGAACCTATCCAATCTGTTGATTTGAGACCCAACACATTAATATGGCATGCATCCATGTTTTCTAATATCATAATGAAGTACTACAATTTTAGAGGTAGCTGACATACGTCATATCAAGATTATCCAATCAGTAGATCATAGAGGATCTAAATCCATAACACATCAAAATGTGAACCGTAAGGTAAAATTATTCCATAACTTGTTTCAATTACTTTTCCCATTAATCTATCGGTCTAACATAGCCCATCCTATTGAATTATAGCATTTATTAATACGGTCAACCATGGTGAACTAAGTTAACCAAAGCTTGATTGGGGAGGGGCTCTACAAATAGGATAAGGAGATGAGAGGGAGGGAGAGGGAGAGAGAGAGAGAGGGAGATTGGGAAAATGAGAGAGAGAGGGGGGGGGATAGGAAGAGGGAGAGAATATGAAGGAGAGGGGGTGAGAGAGAGAGAGTTAGAAAGATATAGTAGGGGGAGAGGGGGTAAGAGAGAGAATAGGGGATAGGAAGAGAGGGAGAGAATAGGATAAGGAGAGGGGGAGGGAGAGAGAGAGGGGGAGGGAGAGAGAGAGGGGGAGAGAGAGAGGAGATTGGAAGAGAGGGAGAGGGAGAGGGAGAGGGAAAGAGAGAGGGGGTGGATATGGGGAGAATATGATAAAGAGAGGGAGAGGGAGAGAGAGAGTAGGGTCAAGAGAGGGGGAGGGGGAGAGAGATAATAGGCTAAGATAATGAGAGGGGGAGGGAGAGGTAGGGCATAGAAAGAGAGATAAGGGGGAGAGGGTGAGAATAAGATAGGATAATGAGAGAGAGAGAGGGAGGGAGGCAGGGAGAGAGAGAGAGAGAGAGAGAGAGAGAGAGAGAGAGAGAGAGAGAGAGAGAGAGAGAGAGAGAGAGAGAGAGAGAGAGAGAGAGAGAAGGAGAAGAGGGCGAGAGACTCGCCAAAGAGAGAATTGTGAGGGGGAGAGAGATGAGATAGAACTCAAGGAGGATGATTAGGGCTCAGAATAGACATAGATGGTGATGGGGGAAGGAAGACGAGAGAGAGAGAGAGAGAGGAAAAGAAGAGATACATGCATGTATACAAATATATATACATATATCTATATAAATATATGTATATATAACTATAGATATGCATATATACATACATAAACACATATTATATATGTATGTATATACATATGTGTAGTAAATTCTAAGTTTACAAGCATACATTTTGATGTCTTCATAACCCGTACAAGTTTTGTGAAACTCAAAATGATGGTTTTAGTTCTACATAACCCATATGAGTTATGTAGAACTATGAATGGTACATTTTTTTTTTCAAAACCCGAGCAAGTTATCTTGTACATCAGAACCCATCTGGTTTTTGGCTTGGTAAGAGGGTTAGAAAATGACCCTAAGGCTTGCAAGCCCATTTTCCCTCCATTTTTGTCCCTTTACATGTTTTTTCATCTTCCAACATGATTTCTCAACTTTGTCATCATCAAGGTTAAAAATGATCAAGTGAGTATCTTTGAAATTACAACCATAATTTCACACGTATTCTCAGCTTTCTGACCATATAATGTTTTCTATTTTTGGACAACATTAGCATAGTAAACTTTAATTTTCTTTACAAGTGCCTTGACAGTCCTCACAGAAATATATGTCTACCATTTTTTAATAACTTTTGATATAATTGACCAAATTAAAAAAATAAATTGCATATTATTGTTCTATACTAGATTCTATACACTTTAAAAAAAATAAGTTTACATTTTCAATTATTTTGATGCAAGTTATGCCCAGTGCACGAACAAGTACCAAATTTTCAAGATGTGGTCACTTCAAAAAATCATTAAAAAAAAATATTCAACGACAAGTTACAAAAAAATACACAACTTATAGATCTCACTCTTACCTATTATTCTACCAAAGGGTTTTGCAAAATACTAAATCTAACTATATATTTTGTGCAGCACATGAAAACAGCTATGTTATGTTTTTTCTGAAAAAATTAGGAATAGTTTTTCATACGTGAGAGGTTTGACCCTATTAATCTTATTCAATTTTAAAAATATTTAGTAGTTTACAAACTAGATTCAGAGTACTACAATTATTATTCATTTCTCAACTCTTAGTTTTGAGTGCATGACCTTCAAATATCTCTTTGAAGTTCAAGTTTACTTGTTTTTCAGAAAGAAAGAAAAAAAAAGTGGCCACTTATACCCCCCTTTTTGTTCACCATCTTGGTGCACTTACCCCCTTAGAAAGGATAAGAGAGAAATCATTTCCCCCAAGTCTAGGGAAAATAAGAATAATTACACAACCTCTAAAGAGATATTAGACATAAGCAAATGCACAATGTACTCACATGAAGGAATATTCAATGTGAGAAAAGACATTAAAAATATGTAAAATTCTACTCTAAAGAAGAGGTATTCTTCAAAGACAGAGAGAGATAATTAGAAGAAGGATCAAATACTCCACTTAGGAGATATTTATCATAAGAGACATACAATTCCATGTAGGAAAGGATGTCAAAGTATGAAAAATACAACCTCTAAGGGAAATAGTGAAACCATGAAAGAAGAAAGATATAAGTTAGATAAATATTCTTGCCCACCAAGCATGGAGAAAATAATAAATAAACTATTGTGTTTCTCACTAAGTATGATTGCACCTAAAATTGTACCACCATGAATGAAAATGAGCCCCTAATAGGTAAGCTAACAATGTCACATAGTGAGGAGAAACATAATAGGAACTTGAATGTTATTTGAAATGGTCGTGAAAAATACGGTATCCATAATTACATGTTACCTTTATGTTACTTATATGGTTGTTGGAGCTGCAAACTAGAAATCTAGATTTTGAAATAGTCTAGAAGGGAACCTAAAAGTTTGGATCTAAATTGGGAGGACCAAGGCATTGGGAATCATGGTCCTAAGGAGGACAAGGGAATTGGGTGCTTTGGTCTCGAGGACCAGAACACTAGGCACCCTAGTCATAGGACAGGTGCGTTGGGTGCCCCGGTCCCTGGGTAGCAAATGAACTTTATATCAAAGAAGTAAATTCAAGTTTACATAAAGAGGATTTGATAAGACATTAGCTTGTTATAATGTCATATGGGAATTAGAAGATGTAAATCCACTAGACAATAGAGGAGGGGATGTTGATAAAGGAAGAGTTTGGAAACCTAGCTTTTCATTAGAAAAGGTTGATTTCTCAGGACTTTGTTGCACACATCCTAAAACTTTTGCCTTGTATCCATGTGTAGGATTTGGAGAGGGTTTTCTCTTAGGTGGAATTGGATTTAAGTTTAAAGAGGTCCAATCAATATCTAGACATGTCTTAGGATAAAAGTTTTGTGTATCAAATTCAGTCATCTTAGATTTTCTACAAAAAGAAGGTGTGAAATCTAATGACCCCAAATCATCCTCCAAGATTTCTTCTCTAAGAACTTCTTTAGTAGGAGATGGTGTATTTTTTTGAATTGGATTGAACATTGTAGGAACTAACAAATTATATTGTGCTTCAATTTGTATATTTTTGTCAAATTAAAAAGAAAACATTTCATTATTATATATGTAAGGAACTGCAAGATAATCAAGTTGACAAGTCACCCTATCCTTAACAATAATTTTAGGTTCATCAACATGAATAACATTTATTTGATATTGGTTAGGTTCTACATCTTTAGGAGAGAGATCATTGAAAATGTGATGGGAAATGGTATTATCCTCCTGTTAGATAAAGTATCTCGATGACAAACCTTAGGAAAGGGGAAATCATCTCTTATTGATGCTTCATCTCTAGGGGGAAGATTATTGAAATTAATAGAAGGTGAAGTGTTATTAAAGGAATTCTCAATCATATCAACTTATTTTACCATAATAGCGTCCTATTTCACTAAGTTATCCTCATGAAGGAGGAACATATTAAGAGAATAATCCACACCATCCTCCAATGGTTCATCTCAAATAGGGAGATCATTTAGAGGAGTGTTAAAAATATTTTCTTGCATCAATGTTGTCATTTTGCATATAGATTGCATTAATGATATGTTGTCATTGATGCCAATTGAACTGGTAATGGTATTCATGTTATTGTTGATATTGTTGTTTTTGATATTGGCTAGTAACCGGTAGGAAGAGATTTGTGGAAGATGTTGTAAACTGGTATGTTAAGTTTGTGAGTTGAATTGGTAAACCAGTGTAAAGGGTTAAACCTTTCTATGCAATGTAACCAGTAAACCCTATCAATCGTTAAACCCTAACCGATCAAGTTTGTTGGTTTATTATCTGATGAGCAGTAATGATGGAGACATGTGTGATCATTGTATGAGGATAAGTTCAGATTGTTTTGGTGCATTTGTTTGTTGTCTATGGAAGGAGCAAAGTGGATTGCATCTAATGCATAGCGCGTGATGAGTTACAAAGTCCAATGAAGTGGTGATCATGGAGCAGTTGGAATTTTCTTGAAGAATGTGAAGAGATTGCTATGATTTCTAAATTGTCAAGATTGTATCAACTTGTTTGTAATCTCGATGATGAGAATTAGGTTTTTGTTGTGTTACCGACCTAATTGATTTGTATTTAAGGTCGATGAAGTTGTTTGTAAAAGTTGTTGGCAAGATTAGTAGAAACCTGTTGAGTGTGTAGTTGCTTAACCAGTGAATGGATCTGCACTTTTGAGTAAAGGTAGATTGAAGCTTAAAAGGATGTGATCGAGAAAATGCAGTGCTATTCAGACAGATCAAGAAAACCTATTGTTTTCTAACAATTACAGTAGAAGTGAAATCCCTTAACTGGGTAAGCTCTAACAAGCTTGGTTACTTATTAAATCTCTAACAAGGTGGTCCATTAGCTTGGATTCTTAAATCCTCTAGCGAGGTTACTCTTAAAAGGGTATTGTGCTTTCCATCAAGGCATATTTGTAAATCCCTTAACCGGGTGATTCCTAACCGGAATTAGTTCTTAACAGGACTTATTGTAAAACTTTAACAGGCTTGGCTCCTAACAGGGCTAACTTTATAAGAGTTCAGATAGCTATCCTTATGAGTCTCATCTCACTATGGTTTTTACCTATTTGGGTTTTCCACGTATAAACATTTGTGTCAAGTGGTGTTCATATTTTTGTGGTTATGATCTTATTTGTTGAGTTGATTAAATTCTAATAAGGCATGATAACTAGAAGCATTGAGAGATGAATATGTTGAGATCTGATTAAGCATTGTTGATGTTTACAAGATTGGAGTTGTTTATTGTTAAGTTGTCATAATAGTCAAACCGGTTAATGTCAAGTATTCTTATGAATATTGATCTTGACTGTGATATGTTTACTTTGTGTGATTGAATTTGAGTTTGGAAACTTTGTATTTGTTTTTCAGTATACTGATTCACCCCCCCCCCCCTCTTAGTATTCTATCGAATACTTATTCTTTCATCATACCATCAATAAATATATCCTCTTTAGGGAGAGAAACTTTGGGAGAGGAATCATTGAAAGACTCATAAAGGGGATTTTCATATATCTTAAGTCCTTTCAACTTAAGAACCTCCTCTTGTAAAAATAAATTTGACATTTTTCCATATTAAGAAAATAGAAACTTGTAATGAAAAAAAAAGGTGAATTCAATGAACTAGATTTGAAAACACAATTGAACAATTATGCAACGCACAAGTTAATTGTAGAATTATAAATTAGGGTTTTCTATGATTTTAACCTCTAAATTTATGTAATTAAATTGAAAATGAGATCTATGAGTGCAATATTGAATTTGAAATTGTATGAATAATCAAATCTGAAATAATTAATCTAAATTAGACAATCCACAAGCTCAATTTTAAATTTAAAAATTAGGGTTTTTTTAAATTAATCTCTAAATTTTTTAAATTCAATTGAAAATTAAACTTGCAAATCTAAATTTGAATTTTAAATGCATAAACACTTAAGACCTAAGAACATAAATCATATTTAAAGGCGTAAGGAGTCGGGTTCACCAAAATGTAATGGTAAAAATTAGTGTTTCCACCATTAGATGTAGTAAAACCACTATTTTTTCTTAATTACCATCACATTAGGGAATGATAGGAATTTAATAGATCTTATCCTAATATATCTAGATTATGATTATATTCAGGGGTCTTGAATGTGCCTCTTCTTTCCCTTAAGTTGAACTGAATTATTGAAGATGCTGAAATTAGGGTAAATGTGTCAAAATTGAGGTAAAAATGCATGAACAGTGAGCTACAATCATTGGATCGAGCCATGAACCTAGATCTAAGTAATATAAGTGTGTTTTGACCTATTCCTAGAAGGAGCTCTCGATTTGTCAGGACTAGGATGGTGGTCACTATGTTCCTCTGCACTTTTTGCACTCCAAAGGGGAATTTATTTATCTTTATAAATAAAGCCAATTCTAAAGATTTTAGCTTTGTACTTGCTCCCTCGCACACTAGAGAAGGGAAATAGGTTGGGAATAGGTTTTTGCCTTAGTCAAACCCCAATTTAGGAATTAACCTTGAATGGAATATTACAAATTCTGAAATAAACAATGGAAAGATATACCTCAAATCTGCAATGACTGATAATGATGCTTTGCTTCTTGAATGTAATCACATATATTGTATAAAATGGCATGAAAATGAAAACCCTAATCACACACACATGCTTGTATATGAATGATGTAATTTTGCACCACAATGATTGAATGAAGAATATGAAGCCTTGAAGATCTCTAAAAATGATTGTTAATGCTTCACAGATGCAAGGAAGCTTGATTGCTTGAATGGATAGATAGCTTAGATTGAATTATATTAAAATGAATTGAGGAGGATGCCTTATATAGGGATTTCATAATTAAAATCACCTTTAGGCTGAATTAGAATCAATATATTTTCACATGGAGCTAAATTTAAATAGGAAAAGACAACCAAATCATCCTCCCAAAATTTGGAGAAAAAAGCGTAGGACCGGAGCGATGGGCGCTCTGGGCCCGACCACTTTTTTTCCAAATTTCTAGGGATGTGAGCTATTATGATTCTAATTCTAAATCCAGCTCAGTGGCTCAACCCAAGATGTGTAGATATCTGAAATATTCTTTGAGAGTTGAAATTAGGCCAGGATTAAGGAAAAATCGGGATAAAATGATAAAAGGAAAACCTAAAATTAAGGGCCCAAATAAGAGTGTGATGATGTAATAAAGAAAAATAAGAGCCATAATATTTAATTAAATATTAATTAATTATAATAAAGGTACTATAATGCATAGAGGAAAGGGAAATACAAAAATAGGTTCCAGGAGAGTGTGAAATTGGACACACTAATAAAGGGTGTACACTTTACGACGCTACAACACAAAAGTTGAAAACCAAAACAAGACCTCAAGTCAACTAGTCATAGGGACCTTAATAATCAAAATGTCTCAACCTCTAATATCATTCTTAAAATACCATCAAAAATACATGAGAGATCACATAAATAGAGAAAGAGAATGCATAAAATCAGGAACTACAAATAGCAAAGCTAGGAGTTCATGAGGAGAAGAAAAGAGAGAGGCATAGATATCACATTCTAGTTGTGTTTTTCTAGGTGATCCTTGAGAAGTAGAGTGAGAGAAGACATGGGTGCCACGAGATAGATATGTTTATCTAGGTGATCCATGTTGGGTAGGAGAGTTGAAATATTCTAGTTGTGTTTTGCTAGTTCCACTATGTTGGATATTAGAGTTGTTGGAATGTTTTGTTGTCATTGATGTCAACATATTCCTATATGTGAAGGAATTATTGAAGAAGTTTGGGTTAGATGATTCTAAACTTGTTGGAAATCCTATGGTGACTGGATGTAAGATGACAAAAGATGATGACTCTTCAAAGGATAACCAGACCCTGTATAGATCAATGATTGGTGGACTGCTATATTTGACTCAGACTGGACCTGACATGATGAATGATGTATTCCTTGTTGCAAGATTTTAGGATGATCCTAAGTAAAGTCATGTTACTGTTGTGAAGAGGATATTCAAATACTTAAAGGGAATGGTTGATTATGGTCTGTGGTATTCGAAGGATGATGATTTCACTTTAAATATTTAAACTGATGTTGATTGGGCAGCTAATGTTGATGATCGAAAGAAGACTACCAGTGGAGCATTATTTTTGGGAAAGAATTTGGTTGCTTGGACAAGTAAAAAAACAAGATGATATTTCTTTATCTACTATAGAGCTCAATACATTGCTAATTCTAGCAACTGTAGGCAAGTTGTTTGGATGAAGTAGATGTTGAAGGATATTAGAGTTGTTTATGATGAGTCTACTATTATATATTTTTATAATTCTAGTGCTATCAATATTTCTAAGAATCCAAGGTTGCATTCTAAGAAAAAACATATATCAATCAGGTTTCATTATCTGAGAGAGAAATTCAGTGATAAGGAAGCAAGATTGGAGTATGTACCTACAAAGGAAAATATTAAAAATATATTTACTAAGCTTGTGCTTACAGATACATTTGTATATCTAAGAGAGAAGTTAGGGTTGCTTTTCCCTCCTGTTGTGAACTAGATGCATTGATTTGCATCGATCCCGTGGACTTAATTGTAATATCCTAATATATATATTGATGAGTGGGTGTTGTTTCTCTGGGGGAGTAGTCAGTGTGGTTTAGTTATTCAGATTTGTGAATTTATCCTCAGGGGGAGAAACTGTGCTTCTAAGGGGGTGGGGTGCAAGACAGAATAATGATGTGTATATGTCTTTGGCATTGTTGTAAAATGGGGAGAAGAGCATGTGAAAAACCCTGAAGTATTTTGAGTTGTTTGTGTAAAGTTGAAAATTGGATAATAGTGACTCCCCACCTAGGAGAGAGAAAGGAAGCCACTAGGATGATTTTCACTTGGGAGAACTTTAAATTCAAAAGAGGGGCTTGAATCCAATGGATCCAAATCCAAGAGAGACAAGATGTGAATTCCAAGCAGATTGCAAGGGTTGAAGTGTGATTTACCCTCTTTTGTAAATGAGAAAGTTGACTTGTTGACTATGTGGAAAAGAGAGAGAAAATGAGTGAAAAGAGGAGCTACCGGTTTGGGATCGCGTTGTAACTTTGGATCAGAGATAACTAGACTGATGTGGATCTGCCCTACAAATTTGGAGAAAATTTGTTGGGACCATGGTAGGAGTGTATATGGTCCTGCATAAAATCCGCGAAATGAAAAGGGTTCTTCCATCTTTGCAAATGAAGCCCAAACCTGCAATTTCAGCTACGCACCCACAACCTACACAAAGAAAAGAGACAAAAATGGGTTTGCCTTAGTCAAACCTTAGTTGAGGAATCAACCTTGAAAGAAAGTAATTGCAAATTCTTAAATGTAAATAATAGAAATGTATACCTTGTAGATCTACAACTTGTTGATGATGATTTCTTTGCTTCTTGAATGTAATCACAAGCGTTGCATGGAATGGCATGTAACATGATAGAACCCTAACACACATACATGCCTTCAAATGAATGTTGTAATGTTTCTCCAATGGTTGAATGAAGAAGACTTGAATGCTTGAATGCTTGGTGATGTATATCTTCGCCTATGCTTTCTCATCTCAATCCTGCTTGAATTTTGCCTCCCATAAATGAGAAAACCAAATCCCTTTTATACATGCCTCAGAAGATTAATTCATCTCACTAAAGGCCGACATCGAGGAGATTTAGGATCCCAAAGTGTAGATAGGGTCGGGGGGACTTATCTTGGGGCCACCCTAAGAGGGTGGGACAGGGGCGCCATGCCCCTTTCTTGCCCTATCTTGGGGCCCAGACAAGGTCCTGAGGCTACCTTAGGGCTCAAACAGGAAGGGGTCAAGGGGTGAAAATGTAGAAAGAGGTCTTGGCGAGTAAGGAGGATGTCATCATCAAGGTAAGGACCTCAAATATGGTTAAAATTGTAGGAGGCGCAATTTTATGACACTGCAATTTGTCAAAGGGGGATCTGATCCTTGTGATTTTGAGGGAGATTGTTGGTTGTTGATTTCATTCTTTGCATTGAATATTTTTCACATTAATATGTTGCCATCAATGCTAAAGGGGGAGAATGTTGGATATTAGAGTTGTTGGAATGTGTTGTTGTCATTGATGTCAACATATTCCTATTACATGAAATTGGTTTGTTGCAGAGAGTTGATTGGGTTATTTGTTGCAGATGTGTTGATGCAGTTTAATGGGTTTTGAGATACTTATTTCTAGTTGATTCAATATGAGTTTCATGATTCTATGTGGTAATCTGATCAAGTTATGTGATCTATGTGATTGTTGATTTTCCAGTATTCTGTGTTGCAAAGTTGTGGTATTTGATCCATATTGCTCTGGAATGATGATATCTTGAGTTGCAGATTTTGGAGAGTGTTCGAGACATTCATGTGTGTCCTCTGATTGGGTGGTTCATGATTTGGAACTTTGCAAGCATATCTTTCAGTTTGTCAGTTGGTGCTCTTGAGCTCCTGTGATGGAATAATGATTATTCTTGCTATCTAAGTTGTTGCAATGATTTCAATGGAATTCACATTGCTTATTGATGTTCTTTGATCATGTGCTATGCATTTTTGTGGTCCACATTGATCATGGTGAGTGTTATTGAATATTTTATTGGTTCGATGGTATTCTTTGTATTATGTGACATATTGAGTGGTCTAGCATGTTGTAGATGATCTTGGTGAATTATTTGATGTTGTTGTTGGCATTTGGCATAACTGATGCAGATCAGATCATGGAGTTGAAGTTAGATGACTACATTGGTAAAGGATACAATTCTATTTGTGATGAAGAGATTGAGATTATATGAATTTATGACATGATCAGTTATTTGTGTTGTCATTGTTGGCAACTGATGTTCTTGATGTTTTGTTTTATCATCTAAGTGATTTGGTTTATCAGAAGACAAGGTTTACTGGCAGTGAACTAATGTCTGTAAAATAGTACTTTAACCAGTAAAGCAGAATTGTTTTGATTGGATCAGTTGATTCGCAATGATTGGTGATTTGTGGTTTGGATGGTGAACTTGTATCATGGAAAGGTGTATGTGATCATAACCAAAACTTGTGATGATTACCGGAAGGTGTGTTTCAAATTTGTGATGAAGTTATGCTAAGGTTTTAGTAAGGTTTAAGGACCGGTGAGCAAATCAACAAACCAGTAATGATTTCTATTATGACAGTGATCGACAACGAGTCTACTTAAAGTTGGTAACACAACACAATCCGCGTGAAAGATTTAATAGTTGTTTTGGCATGATTCAATGAAGATTTTCTTGGGAATCAACAAAATGCTTAGTAGACTATTTTGAGGATACAAATCAGATTTCTGTGATGAGTTAAGATCAATCAACGATTGATATTGCATTGTAATTTGTTGTAATGATCTGGATATCGATCTATGATGATTTTTTGTGATCTTATTGTAAATTCATGATGTAATTAGGTTGAGCAGATGACCTAATTGACATAGTTGATGTTTATTGTATCGGTGGTCTTAGAGAATGTGTTAAGCCATCCAAGTGAAGTGTGAAATCTGCCTGAGAGTTGCAGAGTGTTGTGTATAACTAGATCTGATCAAGCAAGTAGAGAAGTGCAAGAAACATATTGTTTTCTTATTGTTGTTCCCTAATAGTTGCAACAGGTTAAATCCCTTGACCGGGCAGGTTCTAACAAACCTTAATCATTTAAGTCCCCTAACAAGGCAACTCTCAAAAGAGTGTTAAATCCTCTCACGAGGTTGATCCTAACAAATCATCAAGCTCCTATTCGAGTTGCAAGGCAAATCCCCTAACTGGGTGACTCCTAACAGGGTTTTCTCTTAACCGGGCATATTGTAAGCTTCTAACAAGGATAAACACCTAACAGGGTGTACTTCAAAAGAGTACAAATATTTGTGGGTGCCAACAACCACCATGGTTTTTTCCCTATTTCATGTGTGGAATTTTTTTCATGTGTTGTCCTTGTTTATATTTCATTTCATGCATTATTTCTGAGAAACTAGTTATGATGTTTTATCAAAAGTTTATCAGAGGTTACCGGTACTGATAAGAAGTTGTTTGAGAAATTATTTGATCTTATTGATAAGGTTAATGAGTTGGTAATTGATCAAGTTTATATGATTAATCTAGTGGTGAAAGTACTGGTAAAAGATCTGATTAATGTGTTAAGAAAATTTGATAAAGGTATTAGATCAAATTACAAAAGTTGTGATATCTGAGATAAGCTGAAATAAGTTTGATTTTGAGTTAAAGTTTGAATTGGTCTTAATATTGATTCGCCCCTCCCCCGCCCTCTTAGTATTAACTGGATCCTCATAGGATTAACAATTGGTATCAGAGCTTTGGTCCTCTGTGTGCAAAAATTCTAACTGCTTCAGGAAAAGATTCTGAGGAATTCAAGATGATGAAGAAAGAGGGTCCCAAGTTGAATAAGGATAACTACAAGATCTGGAGAGACATAATGAAGATCTACATAAAAGGTCTTGGTGCACAGTATTGGAATCAAGTTTAAATAACATATGTTTCTCCTACTACTACTCCCTTGACACCAAATGAAGTCAAAGAACAACAAGATAACATGCAAGCCCTTGAAGCTATTGTAAGTACTTTATCTGATTCAGAATATATTGATGTTCAAGGATTGGAAACTGTAGGTGAGGTTTGGGAAAAGTTAGAGACAATCTATGGAGGAGATGAGCATGTTCAAAGAGCTAAAGAGGAAAGCTTGAGAGGAAAGCTTGAGAGGAAATTTTGATGACATGATCATTCTTGAAGGAGACAATATCGGACAATATGGTCAGAGAATCAAAGAAGTTGTTGGCGGCATTAAGTGTGTTGGAGGCAAAATAGAAGATGATACAATAGTAAGTAAAATGATCAGAATTATTCAACCTCAGTATGTTATAAGAGTGTCGACAATCCAAGAACTTATATCTATTTCAAAGGATAAGGTAACTATTGATTCATTGATTGGTAACCTTACAGCTTTTGAATTAAATAGTTTTGACAACAGTGTGACAAAATCCATGGAATCTGCCTTTAAAGCTCTTGTTACCGGTTCATCTACTAGAAAAGGAAAAGATATATGTCAAAATCATGAGTACAAGACAAGTCATGGAAGAAATCGAGGAAATAAAGATAGTGAAGATCAAGTGATGGAACTTGGAGCATTATTAGCAAAGAGATTTCCAAAAGGCACTGGTAAGTATAGAGGAAAGCTACCTTTGAAGTGTTTCTTCTTGTAATAAAATTGGGCATATTATTTCTAACTTCCCCAACACCGATAAAAAATAAAATATTAAAATATTCAAAGGAAAGGGCAAGGTTGATGAAGGTGTGACCGATGAGGAGTCGGAAGAAGAAGATGACAATGAAGAAATTGTGTTTGTAGTTGCAAAGGAGGAACTGTTTGATAAAAAGGCACTAGTATCTCAAATGGAGAATAGTGATGAGTGGATTATAGACAGTGGTTGCTCACACCACATGACCGGAGACAAAAGTAAGTTCATAACCCTGAATGAATTTGATGGAGGTGTTGTTAGATTTGGGAACAACTCTCCTTGCATGGTGAAAGGTAAAGGTTCTATCTCTCTAAATGGAAAGAGTAATGTTGATGATGTATTTTGGGTTGATGGTCTTAAGCATAATCTTATAAGTTTTGGTCAGTGCAATGATGAAGGTTATTTGCTTTAGTTTAAGAGTGGAGTCTGCAGAATTCTTGGAGGAAATGGTGAACTGATTGCTACTGGGAAGAAAACTAGAGGTAACTTATTCCATTTGAATAGCAATGTTAATAATTGTCTCATTGCAATAATGGAAGACAGTTGGTTTTGGCATAAAAGATTTTGTCATGTTAATTTTGATAATTTGATTAAGATAAGAAAGTCAAGTGTTGTAAGAGGATTACCCCAACTTGTCAAACCGGATAGTGTGATATGCAAAGATTGTCAAATCGGTAAAATGACCTCTATTTTTTTCAAGAGAAAGAATGGTATTTCTAAGAATGTTTTAGATTTGGTACATATTGATCTTTGTGGCCCCATGAGAACAAAGAGTTATTATGGTGATAGGTATTTTATGATCTTCACCAATGACTATTCTAAAATAAGACACCCTATGAGCTATGGTATGGAAAAACTCCTTATGTTAGTTATTTGAAAATCTTTGGAAGTTAGTGTTTTATCAAGAGAGATAACTACACTAAGAAGTTTGATGCAAAATTTGATGAGGAAATTTTTCTTGGTTACTCTTCTCAAAGTAAGGAGTATAAATGTTACAATAAGAGAACTAAGAAAATTGTTGAAAGTGCTAATATAAAAGTTTATGATTTATCTGATAAGTCTGAAGGTACAAGAAGATCAGAACTTGAAAAAGGATGATAATGAAGAAATGTTTGTGACTATTGAACCGAAAGCAATGAATAATGAAGAACCGAAAAATGTAGAACTAGGTGCTCAACCGGTAAGTGATGATAGTGAGGAAGAAGATGAAGAACCTGATGAAGAAGATGCAGAACTGACACAGGAAATACCTAGATATGTCAAATTGAATCATTCACAAGAACAAATAATTAGTGATAAGAATGTAGGTGTGCAAACCAGGAGAAAGATCAGAGAGAATTCATTTTTTATATCTACAATTGAACCTGACAATTAAGAAAGCACTAAAGGATGATGATTGGGTTAAAGATATGAATGAAGAATTAGATCAAATTAAGAAGAATCAGACATGGTCCTTGTTCCTAGACTAGAAGATAAAAATGTGATTGGAACAAAATGGGTCTTCAGAAATAAATTGAATGAAGAAGGAAGGATTGTAAGAAACAAGGCAAGGTTAGTAAGAAAAGGGTATGCTCAAGAGGAAGGTGAGGAATACGATGAAACATTTGCACATGTTGCTAGATTAGAAGGTGTAAGGATGTTGTTGGCATTTGCTGCATATAAGGGATTCAAAGTCTACCAAATGGATCTCAAGTCAGCCTTTTTAAATGGGATTCTAGAAGAAGAAGTATACATTGAACAGTCAGATGGATTTTCCTTGGCCAATGATAAAGACATGTTGTGTAAATTGCACAAAGATTTGTATGGTCTTAAGCAGGCACCAAGAGCATGGTATGAGAGATTACATGCACATTTGATCAAGATTGGATTCCAATGTACCAGTGAGGACATCAATATTTATTTGAAGACTGATGGAGACAAGATGCTGAAGGTAGAAGTGTTTGTTGATGACATAATTTTTGGTGGCAATGATGATATATGTATGGACTTTTCTAATATTATGAAAAAGGAATTTGAAATGTCTCTAATCAAAGAAATTAAGTTCTTTATTGGTTTACAAGTTCAACAACTGGATGGTGGTATCTTTATTTGTCAGACCAAGTATATCAAAGAGGTATTGAAGATTTTCGGCATGGAAGACTGCAAACCGGTAGGGACACCGATGGTTACTGGTTGCAAGTTATCAAAGGAAGATGATTCCCCTATTGTTAGTGAAAAAGAGTACAAGTCTATGATTGGTAAGCTACACTATGTTGTCCATAGCAAACCGAGCATTGCTCATGTTGTTGGATTAGTGGCTAGATTTCAAAAAGAGCCTAAAGAGAGTCACATGGTGGCTATGAAGAGAATTTTTTGGTATCTCAAAGGCACTGTAGACTATGGTTTATGGTATCCTTATAAAGGTAGTTTTACTTTAGATGTCTTTACTGATGTTGATTGGGCAAGTAATGTGGATGAACGAAAAAAGAACAATTGGTGGAGCTTTTCTACTTGGAGGAAGATTAGTGGCATGGATGAGCAAGAAACAAACTTGTGTTTCTCAATCTACAACTGAAGCTAAGTATGTAGCTACATCCATGAATTGTACGTAGGAAATATGGATGAGACATGTGCTAGAAGGATTCAAGATAGATATGTCAAAACTGGTGACTATCTATTGTGATAATACAAGTGCAATCAACATTTGTAAAAATCTTGTACTTCATGCTAGAACCAAGCACATTAAATTGAAGTATCACTTCCTAAGGGAAATATTTCAAGATAAGGAGGTGAAGATGGAATATGTGAAGAGTAAAGATCAGTTAGCTGATATCTTTACTAAGCCCTTACCGAAGGCTACCTTTGAGTCTCTTAGAGGTAAACTAGGGGTTAGACCCCTACACCGGAAGAACTAGAATGATGGAGATCCATCAATGATGTTGATTTCATGTTTATTTTTCACTAAGGATTGATGAAGGTACAGGCTACTTCTTTGGGAAGCAAGTCTGATGTAAAATTTTGATTTAATGCTCTGTTATAATTTTTTTGATTTATGTATTAGAGATGATGGAAGAGGCAGAAGCAGAATTAAAGACAAGTGATACATTTACATATTTGACATCGTTGTCAAAGGGGGAGAATCTATGAATTGAAGTTGAAGTTGAAGTTGGATGATTGTACCGGTAAAGGATAGAAGTCTATTTGTGATGAAGAGATTGAGATTCTATGAATTGATGACATGACCAGTTATTTGTGTTGTCATTGCCGATAACTGATGTTCCTAATGTTTTGTTTTATCATCTTAGTGATTTGGTTTATCCCTAGATAGGGTTTACTGGCACTGAACTAAAGTCTATGAAATAGGACTTTAACCAGTAAAGCAAAATTGTTTTGATTGGATCGGTCGATTGGCGATGATTGGTGATTTGCAGTTTGAATGCTGAACTTGTATAATGGAAAAGTGTATGTGACCAAAACCAGAACTTGTGATGATTACTAGAAGGTGTGTTTCAAATTTTTGATAAAGTTTTGCTAAGGTTTTAGTAGGGTTTAAAGACCGGTGAAGAAATCATCAAACCGGTAATCATTTATGTTATGATGGTGATTGACAGCAAGTCTACTTAATGTTGGTAACATAGCACAATCCATGTGAAAGATTTAATAGTTGTTTTGGCATGATTCAAGATTTTCTTGGGAATCAACAAAATGCTTAGTAGAGTGTTTTGAGGATACAGATCAGATTTCTATGATGAGTTAAGATCAATCAACAATTGATATTGTATTGTAATTTGATATAATGATCTGGATAGTGATCTACGATGATCTTTTGTGATCTTATTGTAAATTTGTGATATAATTAGGTTGTGTGGCCGGCCTAGTTTAGATGATTGTTTATGTTGACATAGTTGATATTTATTGTGTCAGTGATCTTAGAGAATGTGTTAAGTTGTCCAAGTGAAGTGTGAAATCTGCCTGAGAGTTGTAGAGTGTTGTGTATAACAAGATCTGATCAAGCAAGCAGAGGAATGCAAGAAACAAATCATTTTCTTAATGTTGTTCCCTAACAGTTGCAGCAGGTTAAATCCCTTCACTGGATAGGTTCTAACAGGCCTTAATCATTTAAGTCCCCTAACAGCGAATCTCTCAAAAGAGTGTTAAATCCTCTCATGAGGTTGATCCTAATAGATCATCAAGCTCCTAATTGAGTTACAAGGCAAATCCCCTAACAGGGTCTTCTCTTAACCGGGTGTATTGTAAGCTTCTAACAAGACTAAGCTCCTAATAGAGCGTACTTCAAAAGAGTACAAATATTTTTGGGTGCCAACTCCCACCGTGGTTTTTTACCTAATTGGGTTTCCACGTCAAAAACTTATGGTGTTCATGTGTGGAATATTTTTCATTTGATGTTCTTGTTTATATTTTATTTCATGCATTATTTCTGAGAAACCAGTTATGATCTTTTATCAAAAGTTTATTAGAGGTTACCGATACTGATAAGAAGTTGTTTGAGAAAATATTTGATCTTATTGATAAGGTTAATGAGTTGGTAGTTGATCAAGTTTATATGATGACTTTCATGGTGAGAGTATTGGTAAATGATTTGATTAATGTGTTAAGAAAACATGATAAAGGTATTAGATCTGATTACAGAAGTTGTGATATCTGAGATAAGTTGAAATAAGTTTGATTTTGAATTAAAGTTTGACTTGGTCTTAATACCGATTCACCCCTCCCCTCTCAGAATTAACTGGATCCTCATAAGATTAATAGGTGTAGCATGTTTGAGGATTTGATTTGGGTCCATGCTATGTCCTTGCCAACATTGTATTGGTCTAGTTATGGATTTATGTATCGTGTGATGTAATTTTGTAATTAGGTCTTATATGTTGAGCCGACCTTAACGTTAAGGTTGATGATCTATATAAATAAGTATTGTAATCATGTAAGCTGGGTGTCTACGAGTGTATAAGGTTGTTGTATGTGTGAACAAGCTAATCTATCATTTAGAAGTGTGGAAGAGCAGAGAAGACTTGTTGTGCAGATAGTGTGCTTAATCGGAACTTTAATTAGGCATTTGGAGATTCTATCCTATCCATTCATGTAATCTGGATTGTTGTCTGAGCTTTGTAAGGTATTGAGCCTTCCTTTGGGTTATATCCCTTTTTGTCTTTGAGCAGTGAGCTCTAGGCAGTGTGCTTGAATGCATGTGCATTCCCCATTGTAATATTTACACATACTACTACAGAGTATTATCATATTGTGGTTAGGTTCCCACCATGGTTTTTCCCTTAACTCGGTTTTCCACATTAAAAACCATGTGTTATGTGTGTTGTTGATGTGTTTTTTATCTTTACCTTTCTTTTTGTTGATCAGATCTAAAGTTGTGATTAATCTAGTTGAGTTTGGTGAAAACTGATTCACCCCACCTCTCAGTTTTCCTGCTATCAACACACTCATCTTGTTATGTATGCAATTGTTTGCGTTCAAGTGTTAAGAATATCATATAAGAGTTTGTTTTCTCTAATTTTGGAGCATGCAACAACCTATATAAGACATAAAATGAAAATGAAAATGTGTATGATTTCAGGAACATCTCGTGTAAAATTTTGTTTTCTCTAGTTTCGAGTATGTGTGACCCCATGTAAGACAAATATATGCCTGATTTGGAGGACATCTCATGTAAGAGATTATTTTCTCTATTTTTGAGAATGTGTATCATGTATAAGATAAATATATGCCTAGTTTCAAGGACATCTTGTGTAAGATTTTGTTTTCTATAGTTTTCAGAATGTACGCTCTGTGTAAGATGTATAAATGATGCATCTAGTTTTAGGCATGAAGAATCTCATGCAAAAGTTTTTTTATCTATCTTTGAGAATGAACACCCCATTTAAGACATTGCAAAAAATATTGTACAAAGAGAGTGGTATGTATGCCCCCCTTAAGATGTCAACATAGCCTTATTTTGATATCTTAAGGAAGCTAGAAACAAGGATACCCACCTTCAACACCAAGGAGATATCCTTTTAGGAAACGATGTTCATAAATCCAAGATAAAGAGGTAATTCTCTTACAATAAAGGATAAGATAATTGAAAAAGAGATATCTTGAAACAAGTGTAAAGGGAATCTTTGGAGGAGAATAGATCTTTGCTTAAAAATCATCTACCTCCAAGAGGAGTTTCTTGAATAAACATAAAATATTCTACCAAAATAAGGGAAGGAGAATAAAAATTCCTATCTTCCCCTTATTGCTAAGTGAAATGGATTCTTGATGAAGGATGACACACTTTTGATCCAAAGTGAAGGGTTTGTTTAGAATAGACATGCATTGCCATGTTTAAAAGAGGTTGTAGTCAAGGATACATGCCTCCTGCATAAGAGAGAATTCTTGAGAAAACAACTTCACACAACGAATGACATCACATCATAAGAAAACACCACTCAACAAAGTAAAATTGGATCCTTACAAAGGATGAGAAATATCAATACTAACCTCTAAGGAGAGATTATACATAATAAAATACACTATTCCAAGCAAAGAAAGGTCCTAAATAAACAAACACACATGTACTCACATGAATGAATATTCAATACAATAAAATACATTATGTTTTGCAAAAGAAGAGGTAACATTCAAAAGGGAAAGATGTAGTATTAAGATGAAGGATCACACACCTCTCTAGGGAGAGATTATTCATAAGAGACATACCATTTCAAGAAAGGAATAGATCCTAACCAAGGAACACTCATGTACTTTCATGAATGATAATTCCATATAAGAAAGGACATCAAGTTATGAAAAATAGAACCCATAAAGAAAATAGTAAAACCTTAGATAGAGAGTAGAGATAATATGATATTATTTCCCTCCAAGTATATAAGAAAGAATGAATTGTGTTTCTACCCCAAGATGATTGTAATTGAAAAAGAATACCTCTTATTCCAAAGAGCCCCCAATTAAGTTAACTACTAGTTCCATAGGGTGAGGAGCAACATGATAGGGTGAATGGAGTGCTAAGGCACTACCTCTTCACCAAGGAAGAGTGAAAGATCAGTTGTAAGAGATATGGAAGCTGTATCACATTGGTCTTGAACAAATGTTTTAAATACTTTACATTTTCCAAGAGCTGAGAGTAACTATGATTAAAAATACAATGTTCATCACCTTCCTTATGCTTATAATTGCAATTAAGTCTAATGAAAGGAAAAACAACATTCTTATCATACTTGAATCTCCAAAAGATTCTAGTAGATCATTTCTCTTGGTCATCAATATGAGTAGGTCTTGTATCTTGAAATTTAGGACAACGGTTGTTAGATGGAGATGGATATTTTTCTATGATTTTGACTATGCCATTATCAATGAGTCCTTGCTTTCCATTTTGAAAATTTGGACAATCATTGGTATCATGATCATTAGTTTGATGATGTAATCAAAAAGGAGTTTTTGAGAAAGAAGAATCCTTAGATGGACTATATATTTTATGTCTTGAAAAGTACTCCTTAAGATTTTCTACCCTAAGGAGATCATCCATTGGTGAATGATGAGAATGTCCTATGCCTTCAATACTAACTTTTGTAGGAGGATTTATAGGGACTTTGATTCCTTGCTCAAATTTTCATATTCCTTGTCCTCTATAGATTTGTCTTGATATTTTTTTATAGCCACTCTTATAAGATCTTTCTATCATCATGCATGTATCCTCTTTGATACGTTGGGAAGGAAGATCCTTGTGCAGGAGCACCTAGTTTTGAGTACAACTTCTTCATTTTTGTGTGATTGTTCATAGTTTGGTTTGAGATGGTTAATAATAGTATTCTCTTACGTCCTAATATGTTTTTTAAATGTTTTGGTAGGTTGAATGTCCTTAGGACAATGCATTTGCTCAATTTTGGCTTGTAAGCCCTTGTAAGCCTAAAATGGCATAATCTTGCATTTTGATGTAAAATGCCTTGAATAGAATTGTTTGGAATTGGGACATGTTAATGTAATGTTCTTTAGTCATCTTATATGGTTCGGAGGAGAAAACAAAGCATGTAATGCAAAAACGCCCTTTTTGGAAAAAGTTGTCAAAGTTGCTTGACAACTTTTTGCAACGTTGA
This sequence comes from Cryptomeria japonica, assembly GCF_030272615.1. NCBI lineage: Eukaryota > Viridiplantae > Streptophyta > Pinopsida > Cupressales > Cupressaceae > Cryptomeria > Cryptomeria japonica. Next base: position 355,206,185 of record NC_081415.1, on the reverse strand, counting down.
GCGACTTTTTGCATTTTTCAGCAAAGGGTTTGTTAGGAAACTGATGGAGAGTTAGTTTGGTAAAAAGATGGCATATAAATTCCATGAGAATGAATTTAATGAGGTTGTTGAACACCTGGAGTAGATTGGAATACAAATTGGAGTCCACTTTTGAGTTTTACCTTGTGCTTTTCAACGAATTAGAGCAGCAGTTCATACTTAATGGATTGATTGCATTGTTGTTATTTTCTTATTGTTTTGTAAATTCTCTTGTAGTTCTCAGGAAACATTTTTATTATTTTTTGTGCAAGTTTGAATTGAGTTGTTAATCATGTAAGCTCTCGGCTTAAGCAGGGGTTTGAGAGGCCCAAACATGGTTCCAGCTTGAAGTCCTTTGAGTTCTTCTCAATAACCCATAGGAATAGATCCATGGAACCTTTGTACAATTTAAATATTCTTTATTTTCCTTTGGAGGTCATGGAAATTCCAATGAACATCATTTCCTAGGCGAGCTCAGTCATAGCCCAGTTAGGGAATGAGTGAAATTATGCAAGTGCTTGCAGGGATGAACAAGGTTGGAAGTGCAAGTTGTTTGGCATGAGAAAGTGGGGTGTGGTAGAGCATATGTGTGAGTTTGGAGGTGTGGCAGATCAAGGAAGACACCAAACCCTTAGAAAAAGACCAAAACAAGCCTAAAACCACCTAAAACAAGCATTTCTCGGGTTCCGTACATGTACGGTCATACTAATATTTCTCATGTCATAAATTGGAAAGTAATCCAAAAAGGATATCCTGATCATCAAATATTTTGTGTGGTTCTTTGCGTAAATTGTGAGAAAATCCACAAAAACTGGGTAGGTAGGGCTAATTGGGGCTCTAGGGCTATTAGGCCTAGAAAATAGGGAAAGGAAGGATCGATGAGGAAATGAATCAAATCCATACTCAAAACTAGTTGATTACCCTTGAAAAACATCATAAACACCTACTACAACCTCTGTAAGCATTTTTTAAGAGTTGGAGAGTATAAGGTTGGATTTACCCTTATGAATCTCAACCATGCCTGAGCCACCTATGAGCACATCTTGATTGGGAGCACTCCTAGAGAGTTGAGGTATCTAAATTGATTACTAGACCAGATAAACAATGAAGGGAGCCCACTAGGACAACACTTGACTACCTTTTGACAAAGGAAAGACTCTCTTTGAGTATACCTCCCCATCATAGTGGTATCAAAGCTACAAAGATTTGGGAAGAAGCCAGTACATGACATACACTAAATCAGTAGGAAAGAATAGTCTAAGGATAGTGACCAATGTGGAGCTAGCATAGAAGGTAGAAGATGAAGAGGAAGAAAATAGGCTCTTCAGAGAAATATTACTACAACTAGAGAGCAAACTAGACACGGTTGAAGATAAAACTAAGAAAGTGACGATCAAGGTCAATGAGAGCAAGGGTAAAGAAGTTGTAGAAGAGGATAGGACACCTTAACTAGACCCTATTCTACTTGAAGAACCTTTCCTTAAAGCAATCAAAGCCTTAGGAGGAAAATCCCTAGAAGGAGTGCCACTTTTTTATGGAAAAATGGAGCCTAATGTAGTTCTGGAATGGATAGAGGGATTGGAGAATCACTTTGAATGTTATGGAATCGGTGAGGCACAAAAGGTGAAGGTGGCCAAATCTATATTGAGAGGGGTAGCATTGACTTGGTGAAAATTTATTCAAGAAGAGAGGCAACAAGAGGGCAAGAACCCCATAGCTACTTGGAAAGGCATGTTAGCCAAGGTGAAAGAGGCATACATCCCTGAAGATTATGAGATCCAGTTGCATAAGAGGATATAAAATCTAAGATAAAGAGACTTGGATGGAGACAAAACTGTGTTGTCACATTATCCATCATAAATTCAATGACAACTTTACTAGTTGCCCTTTTAGTACATATGGCCTCAATCCATTTAGTGAAGTAATCGGTAGCCACCATGATCCACCTGTGACCTCTACCTGACTTTTTTGCTATCTCCCCAATAAAATCAATGCCCCACTAGACAAAAGGGGCTTCCACTGTAACAGGTTTAAGGGGTAAAGCTCCTTCATAATTTTAACTTAGAAAAAAAAATTTGGCATGGATCACACTTCTGAACATGCTCATGGGCATCTTTAAACAAAGTGGGCCAATAGTATCCTGCCCTGACTATTTTACCAGCTGTGGTTTTGGCCGAGTAATGACCTCCACATACTCCATTGTGCATTTCTATTAGCATCCCTTAAGCTTGGGAATCATCTAGGCACATCAATAATGCCCCATCTCTATTTTGCCAATATAAATCCCCTTGAATAAGGACGTACTTTTGAGACTTCAATTTCAACGTCCTTTTCTAATTTTGAGTCATTCCTTCTGGATAAATTACATCTCGCAGAAAAATGCACTACTTCTGAGTACTAAGGTTGTTTTTCAATACTAGTAACTAGGAATTCCTTAATTTCAACATTATTGACATCAACATAACTAAATTTGATTCAGCCATCAACTTAGCAAGGCCTAGTCCTCTTACCAGTTTGGTGATCTTGATTTCTAAGTCAAACTCCTGTATTCAAGTTATCCACCTGCACCATTTGCCAATAACCTCAGACTAAGATTAAATGTCCTTAGTAACCACATGTGGGACATAAGCAACTATTTTTGCATTTACAAGATATGGCATAAATGCTTTTACACCCTTGACTAGAGCATATGTTTACTTCTCCATGATTTCATACTTCAACTCAGCAGCCTATAAAGATTTGCTATAAAAAGCAATTGGATGTTCATATCCCTCACCATCTTTTTGAAGCAAAACGGTTGCTACTGTGTAATAAGAAGCAAAAGAAAATAATGAGAAAGGCTTACTGTAGTCAGCGGATTTCAACATTGATGCCTCCTAAATGGCCTTCTTAACTTTGTCAAAAGCTTGTGCAACTTCTTCATCCCAAGAAAACTTTGCATCCTTTTTAAGTAGTTTGACAATAGGCTTTACAATTTCAGCAAAGTTAGCTATAAATCTTCTGACAAAATTTACCTTGCCCAAAAAAGACTGAATTCCTTTGATATTCTTTGGCTTAGGTACATTATTTATAGCTTCAATCCTTCCAGGGTCTATTCTAACCCCTTCCTTGGAGACGATATGCCCTAGTAACTTCCCTTCAGTGACTACAAAATGACATTTCTTTGGGTTCAAGGACACATCAAACTCCAAAGCCTTGCTAAAAATCTTTTCCAAATGACCACAGTGATCATCCGCTTTCTTGGAGAAACATGTTAAATCATCTTGATAAACAACCATTATAATATTGATAAATTCTTTAAAAGCTACATCCATAGCCCTCTAAAACGTTGCACCAGCATTCTTCAGACCAAACGGCATTCTCACATAAACATATGTCCCCCAAGGGGTAGTAAAAGAAGTTTTAAATTGATCAGGCTCTTTTACTAATACCTGATTATATCCTAAGAACCCATCCATCATGGACAACAAATCACATCCGGTTACTCTTTGCAACATAGCCTCCATATTGGGGGAAGAATAATTGTCTTTCAGAGAGGCAACATTCAAATTTCTAAAATTAACACAAAGCTTTATGTCCCCATTCTTTTTTTCTGACAGGGACTAAATTGGACACCCATGAAGAATGTCTTATAGGTTTGATAATCCTCCCTTCTCTCAACTTGATTAGTTCTTGTTCCATCTTAGTCTCAAAAAGGGAGTTGATAGGTCTTTTCTTCTATCAAAAAGGCTTAGCATCTGGATGCAGAGGAATTTCATGTTGAAATAGTCTTGTCTATATGCCTTTAGGTCCTCATAGGACCAAGCAAAAACATGTTTGTACCTTCTCAATAAATTAATGAGGTTGGTTCTTACATGGGGAGATAGGCTTTTCCCAATATATACCAACTTAGGGAGTGATTATGTCCCTAAATTCACTCTTGGTGCAAATGACTGTCACTGTGACTAAACATACCCTCCAGCTCTACCAATCCTCTGGGTATTTCATTAGTTTATAATTGAACCATGTCATTTCCGAATACTATTTCTCTGTCATCCACTACTTCCACCAATGCATTACAATCAATTTTTTGTTCGTCATAATCATTAATGCATTGTATAAATCTAAGCATATCATCATCATGTGCAAATACCTGCCAATTATACACATTATCCAGAATAGAAGGTCTAGCTTTAACTTCAACTACTGATACAACAGTTAATGTCACATCTTCATTTTTTAATGCAACATTGGCCAAGAAATCTATCATGATGTTCTTTGATCTTTCAATACAATCAATAGAAAATGCATTAAAATGCTCAATTACATCCCAGACTGCATGTTTATATCTTTTCAATCGATCATTTTTGGATGCATATCTGGACCTAATCTGGGATACTACTAATTCTAAATCCCCAAAGACTCTTAATAACTGAATTCCATGGTTCTTAGCAATCTGTAGCCCCAATAATAAGGCCTCATATTCAATTGTGTTATTTGTGCACTGAAAATAGAGTAGAAAAGAGTATTTGAAAGTAATACCTGATGGGGAAACAAACAATACCCCTACTCTAGACCCTTCTTTAGAGAAAGGTTCTTCAAAATACATGCACCACAAGCCTTCCTATTGAGATTTCAATTCATTAACAATGGGATCAGTTTTTTTTAATTGAGGCTGAATGGGTTCCATTCTAAAAATATCTAGGTCTACATCAATCATGCAATTGAGCATGTTAGGATCTACTTTCTCAATAACCCTTGGGACATGTGGTTCCCTGTATAGCTTAACCTGATTTCCATTCACTAGGATAGTTGCATATGAAAGAAATGATTGAACATTTCCCCCAACTGCTGCAGCCCATTGTCTAGATAACAGCATACCATAATGAGGTTTAGTGTCAGTCACTATGACATCCATCTTGTAAGTGGCTTCAGGGAATGCTGCTATTTTTACCTCTACATCCTTCATTGTACCTACCACAGGTACTTCTCTATTTTCCATGGCATAGCATTTCCCATACATAGTACTTACTGACAGTCCCAATTCCTTCATGACACCATATGTCATCACATTTGCAGCAGCTCCTGAATCAATCATGCAATTTTTTATTAGCCTATTGTTTACCAGAAAAGTTACATAAAAAGGATTAACCTAAAAGGGTTCTTGAGTAATTGTTGTTCCCACATAAATTTATGGAATTTGTTTCTCTTGATCTTTCTTATCTTTCTTAGTACTTTTAAGTAAAGATGCATTATTGTCTGATATACTAGAAAATAAAGAAAGAGATGCTTCTTTGTGCTCCTTTATTTTTAGCAATTCCACCAATGGCACTGTAACTTTCATTTGGGTCAAATCCTGAGTCATATCAAATGCTGAACCAATAATTGACTCGGTATGGATTTTAACCTTTTTCTATTTTTGGCTGACTTGCCTTTTTAGATGCAGCAGTCTCTAATGAATTGCCAATAGCATTGTTCTCGGAATTTTTTCCGAAATCTTTGGACTGGTCGCTTTTTGAATGGTCATCTTAGGGCAGAGTATTACTGCTTGCTATCTTTTTCTGAGACACTTCTTTCATGAACATAGAACCAGGCTCACCTTGATCTCCATCCCTTTTGTTACTTCTTGGATTGTAGTTATGCTTGGCTTTAGCTATAGCGGCTTTAGTGAGATTTTTTACTTCTTCCTCACTTGGCCTTCTGAGATGGACTTCTTCATCCTCAATTGTTACCACATTTAAAGTGGGATGCCAGTCAATCGTTAGCTACCCATGATAGCTTTCATTGTAGCTCAGTGCATCGTACCCGCTTGCTTCACTTTGTGAAGACTCATCATCACTTTCAATAATAGTCTCAAACATATTGACATCAGGTTCACCCTCATTTCTCATGGATTCATTCAGAACTTGGGCCACAACACACTGATAGGGGGAATGTGGCCCATCACATGCCATGCACCAAGGGGTATTTTCCATGTTATGTACATTTCCTCCCTTTAAAGGATCACGGGTATCTTGATTATGTGTGTTTTTTGGCTTATCTTAAATAGGTTTACCATCCTTCCAAGTGGTGTTATATGGCATGTCATGTAACCTAGGAGGCCTGTCTTGCCAATTGTAATGAGGTTTGTCATTTTTACTCACCTTGGCAGTAAGATCTTTCATGGCAGTCATAAGCTTCTCAATTTTATCCTCTTCCTTAGGAACTTTATTTGGTTGTGGCTTTGACTCTTACCACAGTCTACCATTAGTCCTCCTTCCCACCTTTCTTGATGTTTTCCTATTACTTTCTACATTTATAGCAATTCTAAAAGCATCTCTCAAACTATGTGGGTCTTTGTCCCTCAAGATGTAAGCCATTTTGAGGTCAAAAGCATTATAGTAAGTAGTTAAACACACATTATCATCTAATCTCATTATTTGAAAAAGCTTGTGCATTGCCTTCAGAAACCTTGCATTGAAATATGTGATGGCCTCATTATCAGACTTCCTAATATTGTTGAATTCATTGAGAATAAAGCTCACATTTGTTTTATCAGCATATTGCTCTTGGAAGCAGTTCTTAAACTCTTCCCAAGAATAGATGCAATTTGATGCTCTACAAAAAGGGATGTCAGTTAGGATAAACAAACACAAAACAAGAAACAAGAAACCAATTTTTAGATGTTAGTGTTAGAAATCACAAATAAAACACTATCCTAAATGGGCATACCAAGAGAGACACTATAAGCAAAATAGAGCATTTCATAAAGACAACAAATGGAACAAGTCATCTCGAAATGCCTTCCACCATGCTTGTAGCTCCTCCTCCCTTGTTCCTCTCCTCTCCAAGTTCCAAATGAGTGTAGCTCTCAGCAGTTATTTGAACTATGGATGCCTTATGGAGGTTCAAGATTGAAAATGATTGACTATGCAAATGTAAGAGTAAAACAAACTAATATTAGATGCTTATGAAATGGAAATGATTTATTTTAGTCCAAAATAACAATAAATTAGTGATTTATGCTAAATGCTCTTCTCTAAAATTGACTATAATGTAAATGCATACAAGTTTTCAAGATCTGGATTATGAAGAAATGAGCTCTATTTATAGGTAAAATGGAGCAATGGATGGTTGAGATTGAGTAATCTCAATAAGGGTCAGGATTAAATGGTTTAAGATCCATGTGAGGACTTTCAACTCAATCCCAGGATGACAAGTGCCAATGTGAGAGGGGTTGAGGGGAGAGGGAAGAAGCATTAAATGCTTGACATGACCTGAGGGTTAGCTTGGCAGATAGGGTTAAGGTTGAGTTGAGTGAATAAATTCATTATTCAAAGAATAATGCTTTTAGCCAATGGATAAACTCTTGTGCAAGAGTAAGTGAGGATAACCATGGTCAAATCAATAAATACTTGAGGAGACACATGGGTCACATGAGGGTTGAGTTAGGGGTCAAAATCCCTAACCATGGGTGGAGGTGGATCTAACCATAAATGGTTATGTAAGAGCCATTAATGGTCATGTAAGAGCCATTAGTGGTTTGGAAGACTTTAGAGGTTAAATTGTTGGACACATAAAGCATTAAATGTTTTTCAAAGACTTTGGAGTCTTTGAGAAGTGACTCCAAGTTGCTTAGGAATGTGACAATAATTAGGGGATGGATTAGGCTAATTAGGAAGGGGTTAGAAGAATCTAGAAGGGGATTAGGATTGCAAGTGGGTTTGGTGGGTGAGGGAAAGTGGGATTTTATAAAAATAAAATTCATTTATTTCAACAAATAGGTGGAACTTTCATTTTTAGGAGAATGCAAGTGGGGGGGATTTACTGATTTAAATAAATGTTCTATTTAATTTATTTAAAAGGGGAAAGGGGATTAAATGAAATAAATAGAATTTATTCATTTAATTCATTGTGAATTTAGTTTAGTGAATTAATTAAAATAAATTGAATAATTTATTAATTAATAGGAGAATGTTTGAAGATGAATTAATTAAATGTTAATTTAATTAACTGTTGGCTAGTGGGTTTTTTTATCAAATAAATATCAAATATTTATTTAATTAAACTGGACAGATTTATGTGACTACATTTGCCCCTCTTTGAGACAGTGTGGTTTATCGCGTTGTTTCAAAGAAAGAAAAGTAGGTGTGAAGAAATATGCTCCATAAAATGTTAACTTAATGGGTGGTATGCCCCCTCAAGAGATGGGCCAAAAATTTCAAAAAATCAGGTGTTCTCTTGAAAAAGAATGAAAATTGGCGGGGAGGTAGAAGAGAAGAATTTAGCACTATTGGTGAAAAAATGGAAGAAATCAGAGAGAAAATGGAGAAATGGGAGGTACTAGAAGTTCACGGGGACCATGGCGGTGAGCGGGATAAAATTAGGTTTAGGGCAAAGGGTATATATGGGGGTGAAGAGGTAAAAATAGGGTCATTTGCATTCATCTCCATAGTGATTTAAGAGCTCTGATAGTGACCTTATTGGAAGAGTGAGTAGTAGTCAGGATGCCGGTACCGATAGCAAATCATTGGCTAGAGCGAGTTCGTCGATTCTAGCGGCCAGATGACTATGGACCAGTGGTATGTAAATTGGAAAATTTGTTTTTCATGCATTTTTTATGCCTTTTTTGCCTTGTCCAAGTTGAGTCAAAAGAATAGTGCTAAAACTATGTTTTGGCACTATTGTCAATTAAACTAGCGCTATTGTGCCGCTATAGCGCTATTGTATAGTGGTTTTAGCATTTTTCCAATTTGTAGCGCATTTGCGTAGTTGTTTTAGTGCTAATGAAGTTTGAGCACTATTGAGTCCTTCTTGTAGCGCTATTGGTTTGAAATGGCGCTATTGTGTAGTTGTTCTAGCGCTATTGTTTGTTTAGCGCTAATGTGTAGTTGTTGTAGCACGATTGTTATCAGAGTAGTGTGAGTGTTAGTAGAGTAGCTCTATTGTGTGAAAAATAGATGCCCCAGTGTTTAGAAAAAAAATCTTCTTATGCCAATGATGGATGGATGGAGAGGTTAGTTGTTTTTAACCATAGCAGCCCTGTTGAGACTTAGGTCATTAGGATAAATGTTTGTTGTAGTTTAGGTGTGCCATGATTGCTTACCCATTGAGACCCAAAGATACTTGATCAAAGTATCTGTTGATAGTCTAGGTTTAAACTTAAGAAAGTTTGAAACATAACAACTGATGATGATGGTTGATGTGCATGTGTAGGAGGAGCTTCACGTCTTACAGATACGGAAGAGGCATCTAGCCACACAGGTGTTGCAAGATCGATTGACAGAGGTCGAGGTTGATTGTATTGCAGTGATAGGCCTGTACGATGTGATGTATATGCCCGTGATTTGGATGAATCATGGTTTGATGACAGCATTGGCAGAGCGGTGGTATAGTGAGACGTGTATGTTTCACCTAGCACAGGGGGAGATGACTGTGACACTAGAGGATGTGTGGTAGATTTTACACATTCCTATTCAACGGGAGTTGGTGACATATGACCGAGCCTAGGGGACAGCAGCAGTGCAATGGTTTTTTGATGAGGATGTGTTCATTTATGATGGCTCAGTAGCATGGGAGGATATAGCTGCGTTATATGAGCCACTACCTATAGTATTATCAGGTATTGTTGGGGGCCTTCTATGCCCTATTTGACAATCTCATGGACTAGCCATGGGTTGGGGCCAGGTGATAGAGCAGATGATGACTGAGGGGACCCACTTTGCATGGGGGTCATGCATGTTGTTGCACCTATATCGAGAGATGCATGAGGTAGTATACTGAGAGATGAGCTCACTGGGAGTGGGGATCACTCTGCTACATATCTAGGCATGGGAGCACTTACATGTGACTTGACCGGTGAGTCTGAGATTTAGGGTAGTGGATCAGCCCTATGTATATATGTATGGCGGTATGATGAGTCAGCCCCACCTGGGGAAGTTAGAGTGGTGGCGGTGGTCGCTCAACGATTTGGATACAGTGATCTGGAGGCACTATATTGAGTGTGATCCCTGGGAGGATGATGCAGAGGCCTTGCCTTATGTATTTTCGACATGGTACTTGATTGGTAGGACAACCTACAATGTGGAGAGACAGGTACCTGGTAGAGTGTTGAGATAGTTTGGACGGAGGCAAGGATTGCCAAGTGGATTTGGAGAGTATGCACAGGTGGTATGAGAGAGGTTCCTGTGGGGGGGCAGTATTACCTTATGATCAGGCTTTAGCAGAGTTTCAAACTCTACAAGTGAGACCATGGCAGATGAGGTCGGGGGTAGTAGATGCAGGTGTTACTGATGAGTATACGCAGTATATTGTGGCACATCCTATTCCTTGTATATCATATCTGGCAGAGCCGATTCCATCCCTCAAGGAGGATAGGAGATAGAGATGGGGGAGGAGAGGAGGTCATGGAGTGGTAGTAGGGGGATGAGGGAAAGGTGATGGAGGAGGAGGAGGTGGCGGTGGTGGATTTAGAGGAGGTGGGGGATTTGAAGGTGGAGGTAGTGGTGGTGGAGGTGGATGGTTACAGCGAAGAGGGAGAGGTGGGCAGCCATTATGACTGTCACAGGGACCTTTGATTTAGGGAGGAGTGAGATTAGGTGGCAAGGATATGGGGGAGGGAGAGGCACCTATGGATATGGAAGAGGGAGCCACTGGAGGAGGAGAGGGAGCTACTGGAGGAGAGGGAGCTATAGGTGGAAGAGATCTGCGGGATCATATGATATTAGTTTTACAGAGTTAGCTAGAGGATATGGAGGCGGAGGTTGTAGCAAGAGATGTTCACCTGTTTGCACGAGAGTCAGAGTTGACTATGGTGTTGCGGGAGAGAGATGATGTAGAGGAGAGATTGATAGATCTATAGGAGAGAGTACAGATTGGGGTAGGACCACATAGTCCTACTAGGTAGGTGATGAGGGAGATTCTATGAGCGCGGGCGGAGATAGAGTATTGGCAGGGTTTATAGGAGCAGGTGGTGCCAGCCAGTCAGCGAGTGCTAAGCTATTCACAGATGCGTCAGGCAAGATCAGAGCGGTCTCAAAGGATGCAGAGCAGTGGTGGTGTGATGGGTCCTCCACAGCAAGGTAGTGCAGGTGGTGCAGGGGGTAGTGGGGGAGTACGTGGTGATGGTGGTGTAGCATCTGGTCAGAGTGGCATTTGAGAGAGCATTTATGTATTTTATTACATTGTCATTTTGGACTATGTCTTGGATGGCTCTCCATAGGCAATATTTTTGACATTATTGGACTTTGATACATGTATGTTTTTGCAAGGTGATATGATGTGATATATGAGGAGATCCCATATTTTGTGATGATATGTGTCTACTCCAACTATAATAATAATAACTCTAATTGAAATCTCAATCCAAAGTTTGGACATTCATCTGGTAAAGTTACTATTTCCATGGCTAGTGTTCATTTAGTTATCAACCCAGGGACGTAAAACTTGAAATGGGTCTGCACTATATATGCACTAACCTCCTTCAATGGCTATTCTGCATTGTTGCAGTAACTAACATTATGCAAAAAGGAAAAGAAAGAATGGAAATCATAGAAGGCTACATGAAAACTTATAAAAACTATGCTGGAATGATCTAATGTAAATAATAGAAATCACTCTGTTCTGGCTTGGCTGCAAGAACAATCAGTGGATCTATTTCCAGTGACTGCAGGAACAATCTAGGCATGAACTTCTACTATAACTAAAGAAGAAATAATTTCAATGAACATAAACACAGGATCACTCACCAAGTGGGCCCTCTTGGATGAGTGATATCAAGCTTCCAGCAAAATGCTTTTAACAGATCAGAACAACATATTTTTCATTCATTTCTTCCTGAAAATGATTACATGTTCTAAAAGAAAAACTCCAGAATTCTTGTCAAAATTATCTGCTTTATTCCTTTCTATTATGTCTAACCTCTAAGAAAAAGGAAGAGCTTATTATAAAGAAAAGTTCAACTACAATGGACAACTCAAATCACACCTAGAAGAAGAGGTGGATGATTGACAAATGAAGAAGATAACTAGAGCTTGGCTACAAGAAACGTGGATCTAAATCGAACCACAGTCTTTGCACGATGTAGCGATATTTTGTGAATTCAATGCCCACTAGAGTTAAACTCCCATACTGATGTATGGCTGCTCTGGTTATTCCATATCTTGCGCTTGCTCGGCTCCTCTTTAGTTTGATCTCCAGTTATCTCATACGTGATTCTTCATTCCTTAGGCGCGAAAGGAGAACATCCACCACGGCATCATTTATTATTTGCACTAAACAAAAACAACATACAAGGACATGCATACGTATTTCACTTAATTAATACATTCATTAACTCACATATAACATTATCCCAAATAATCCGCATAACAATAGGAACAAATCACTTGGTTGTAGGAATAAATTGGCATGGCTACAGGAATAGACCGGCAAAGTTCAAACATGATTTCATAAGTTTAGGTTTAACACATGGAATACATATAGTCAATTCACAATACTTTACTACCACAATGCAACCCAAAAGATGTCAAAAACCTAAGAGTTTTGATGGTAAAAACATGACAAAGTATCAACTTATCAATATGCATGTGGATGAGATGTATTGATTTATGCAGGATGATGATGTATGATTTATGCTTAGATGGATACTGGTAGTTAATATATGTATGTGTTTATGATATGATTCCTACATGCTTGTTTTTATATTGATTTATATGATGTCTATATGCATGTTTTCATGAATGTGATGCTAACATGTGGATACAGGTTTATGTATGTATGATGTGTTGATGAAATGCTTTATGTATGTAATGCCATGATGATGATGTATGCATAATGAAGTGATAATAATGATGATATAGATAGTACTTCTGTATTATGTCGATGAGATGATGATATGTAGTTGTGTGGATTATGATGAAATGCAATGAATCAAAATGAATTATGTAGATGCATATAGATGGTTAAAATGAATGTGAGATGGATAAAGTACCAATGTTTAAGTGATGATTTCTAAATGAATGCACGTGTAAAATGTATAAACCAATGTTGAGACAAATGGTTTTGTTATAATTCTAAAATGTTGATAAAACATGATTTGAGTGAAATGTCAATGTGATGATAATGCAACTCATGGGTAATGAACAATTGCACCTTAATGCAATTAAAAGGATAATGAATGCATTTTAATGAATCCTAAATGAAATTGTTGTATGATGAAAATGAATGAGTATATTCTTTATTCTAGATGGATAGATGAATGCACTTTAATTAATAAATAAATAAATGAATGCATGCAACTAAGGAAATCTAAACAAATGTATTGTAAACAATCTTAAATGATGGTGAATGGTGATGTTTAAATGATACTAAATGAATGCACAGTAATGGCTAATTATGGTAGTAAATGCAATGATGAGAAATTTATACAAATGAATCTAAATGTCTTGATTTTTGCAATGATGAAATGATGTAATGATACTAATGTAAGTAAATGATAATGAACTATATGTATGCAAATGCAACTAAATTGTAGTAAATGCACTTTAATGAATATCTAAGAATGAAGTTTATTTAAATGCAACTAAATGTAATGAAATGATGATGTGTTCATGATAGATGAATGCAAGGTTGATTAGACTTTGTATGATACACTGATGATGTATCAAAGAACTCTATCATGATTGTATCCAAGACCAATTCATTTTTCAAATAACTTCTCATTTTTAAACTTGTTCACACTTGCATACAAAACCATGAGTATGAATAATGAATGATCAAATGGATGGGTGATATGCAACGGAATACAATATAAATAGATGAGATGAAATGACGATCCATAGTGATTTATTTTCATCATTGAGCATGGTAGTATCAATCTTGGATGAGGCAGTAGGAACCAAGGATGGAGCATTGTACCTGCAAACAAGCAGCATAAATAAAGAATAAATAATATGGACCCTCTAGAATTGTTCATGCTCATATGGTCGAGGTATACGCTATAGTCAGCAAGCCATAGTGATCCATGACTGTACTTCACATAAGATCACGTAGCTTAGTGAACTTCCCACGTAGACACCAGTAGTACATGCCCCAAAACTTCATCGAAATAAATTGTAGAAGATACACAAACAAAAATAATACTTAGGAACCATCCCGGCTACTCTATGCATTTGTGGATATCCCAGAGTAGCGTAGGAACCTGATATATAAATGAATAAATAACTAACGAACTGACCAAGTACTTGATAGCTTCAAACAGAATTTTCTTGTCAAAGAAAAATGGTATCATGTCTTTGTTTTGGTAAGGAAGGATGCATCCTTGTGAAGATAGTTGTGTGTACCTATGTTAATTGTTTGGTCAATGTGATAAGTGATCGTTGTTGGAATATCTCAAAATGTTTGTTTGGTATCTGCTTGGATGCGTATGTACAAGGTGTTGCCATGTTTTTTTTTTATTTTTGATGTTTTATGATGTTTTTGGATTCTGTGAGTGTTGTTCGAATGTTTTTGGTATTTTGTGCGTGTTTTCAAATGTTTTTGGTATTTTGTGAGTATTTTCAAATGAAGAACTCAATGAATCACATGTAATGCAGAATCCACTTCCATAAATAGGTTAAGGGCATTGCCCCCAGTTTAGACATGACTATGAAAAAGTGGGATGCAAGACACATGAAGTATTATCCTTGACTGCAGATCAATAACAAGCCATGGTTTGAATGATGGATGAGTGGATGCCATGAATGTGATCGCAACAAGTCTAAAAGACAATGGAGCCATAGCTTTTATGAGTGGTGCCTTTTTGCTAGGTTTTCACCATCGCACTTACCCAAGGTGCCACCGGAGTGGTTGTTCACCATTTGGATGCATGATATTTCTTTACTATTTTGATTTTTTTGTATTTTCTTCAGGACATTTATCTGAATGTTTTTGGTGTTTTTATGATATGCATTGGAGCCTGATGCTCTATATAGCTTATGTATAAAATCATTTGAGGTGCATGTTGTTGATCGGATCTGCTAGCGGTTCTCCTTCTGAAGTAGCTAATTGATATGCCTCGAACCCAAATACAGTAGTGATTACATATGGACCCAACCATTTTGATTCAAACTTTCCCTGATGTTCTTTGTTTGGTTGGTTATGAGGATTATCTCTAACAACAAGATCACCTACCTCAAATGTATGAGGTCTAACTCGATGATTATAGCTTTTGCTCATGCATTGCTGATAGGCATTGAGGTGGTTGTATGCAGCTTGTCGTCTTTCATCAAGTAGTTCCAAGTCTTGAAGACGTGATACTCTATATGCTTCATCATCTATGAGATTATACAAGGAAACCCTTAGAGATGGTATCTCGACCTCAATAGGAAGGATGGCTTCTGCTCCAAAGACTAGTGAGTAAGGAGTTGCGCTTGTAGGGATTCGAATGCTAGTTTGATACGCCCATAGTGCTGGATTTAATTGAACGTGCCAATCATGACCGACATCATTGACTATCTTCTTGAGGATTCTCAATATGTTCTTGTTCAATGCTTTGGCCTGACCATTGCCTTGTGGGTAATAGGGAGTGGAAAAGCAGTGTTGGATGTGAAATTTCTCACAGAGCTCACGGACATCTTGATTTTTGAAAGGAAGCCCGTTATCTATGATGATGGACATGGGTACACCATACCAGTAGATGATGTAATTAAGGATGAATGAGGCGATCTACTTGCTGGTGAATTGGGTAAGTGGAATAGATTTGATCCACTTTGTGAAGTATTCGATGGCGGTAATAATGAATTTATGGCCGTTGGATGAAGATGGATGAATTTTCCCACAAGGTCAAGTCCCCATTGACAAAAGGGCCATGGTGTTGTGATTGGTTGCAATTCCTGTGCTGGTGCATATATGAGGTCTCTATGAACTTGGCATTTCTTGCATTTTCTGACAAAATAGTACGAGTCTTTTTCCATGGATGGCCAATAGTATCCAATGCGTATGATCTTCTTTGCCAGTGAAGGACCACTTGTGTGAGTTCCACAAATTCCTTCATTTACATCTTCCAAGGCCTTTGTTATCTCATCCTATTCCAAACATCAAAGGAGAGTACCATCAAGACTACATCGATATAGGTTTTCACCAATTATGGTAAATCGAGCGATTTGGCAAATGAAAGTTTTATGTTGGTTATTTGATTTGTTAGGAGGAAGTGTATGATCACGTAGATTGGTGTAGAACTCACCATACCATGGGGATTTAGAACCGACAAGGAGACATATCATCTCGGATTCAAGGATATCATAAGCAGGAATCCAAATCTATTCTACCAAGAACTCATAGCATGTTGAATTATGTGGAAGATCTAGGAGAGATACAATGGTAGCCATAGCATCAGCGGCTTGATTATGATCTCTGGGTATCTTCTCAAAGGTGATAGTAGTAAATGACGCATTTAATTTGTCCACCATTTTCTTGTACGGCATGATTTTATCATCCTTGGTCTGATATTTGTCGGCTACTTATCGGATGACCAATTGGGAGTCGCCATCTATTTGTAGCTCTT